>NC_074675.1:42875448-43012948 GCF_029448725.1 Salvelinus fontinalis
GTCAAAGCAGTAAATTTCCAGCAGGCTGTGTAAAACTCAGGTCGGGCGCGAGTGCGTTGGAAATTAATGAGCTGTCCCTTTTCGTTATTTTATTTCCTTGTATCTCCGCCGTTTGGCCTGGACGGTGAATCAATCCGCCTTTATGGTAATGACGCTTCAATGTGGGAAATTATTGCATTAAATGGATTGCATTCGTTTTGGCCGTAAAAAGGGAGACATCATACTTCACGCGCTTTACCGTTTGCCGTGGCCCCATACTCTCCTGAGGCTGGAACCGTTAACTTCGCTGACACTTATCAGGATATATATGTATGCTGCAGTTCATAAAGTGTCACGCCGACTTCGTCTTCTCCGTGTGACCACAACATTTCTGACAGAACACTTCCTTAACCCCCCCCCCCACCACCCACCCCCCTCTCACACTAGCACCTTTCACTACAATCTTTTAAGTGTCCCTCTCCCTCAAGTGATCTAGTGTGGGGCATTTACCAAATCACCGCATTGCCTAATGCCTCAACCCCTCGTTAATCGGCTCCAACCAGTGATGTCACCCAATCTGCTGAGGTGAATTCCTTGCCCAATGGCAGAGAGGGTCTCTCTGTACGCATCCCAAATGGCACCCTATTCCCTGGGATACTGCATCTCACTCAGCACGGGGACAGTATGACTGACACACAGACAAGACTGGACCTAACCTTACGGCATATCCCTCCGCTGACTCATCACTACTTGCCCTTTCAGAGTAGAGGAGAGGTCCGCCCACGGTGGAGTTCAATTTATCCCTCCTCCTCGTCATGGAAATAACCCTAACCTCTGTTTACGTTGGTCGCATCGTGCTGATACGGGATATAGCAAAGATTGTGTAACATTTAACGCTGGGGTCTTTTTCCTCTCTGGTCTTCGATGTTAGTCTGACCCCAACCTGCAGCGTGTAGGTTAGCTCTCATAGGACCCTCTGCAGATCCCAACTCTGCTTCAGGATGGCTGGCTGCACGGTCCACTTCCTCTTTTCAGCACGCCGCTGCCAAGCCAAACTCCCCGGGGGGCTCGTGGCACGCGACGGTCACACGCCAAGCCCTAGTGTGTTAGTGTGTGAGTGTGTGTCAGGCAATCTCCTTGAGCTTGTAACGGAGAAACGTGGTAGTCGCATTGTGGTGGTGCACACTAACTTTCTGTGTTTTCTGGACCGACCTCAGTGTAGCTTGGTCTGGTTCCACAAACGGAACGTTTTGGGGTCAGCTCCGGAGCCACTCAGAGACCTAGGTGGAGACATAGTGGAACCGTTCAGCGAACATTGTTAACAGAGGCCTTTGTTCTACTAAAAAGGGGGCAATGTAAATGTGACCAAATTCATTTTAATACGCTCCTGTAGCTATGAACACATACAGCAGGTCAAGTGACATTGGAGTTTTGCGTCACCTGGTTTGAAGTACCGTATATGTGAACTGTGAACCAATGCTATTCTGTGTGCGTCAACCTCATCCAATCAATCGCTTTGTCCAACAATGGTCAGCTAAACTTTGACAAAGCATGAATAAGACAAGATGCACGCATTGTATATCTTTGGTTCAAAATGAGATTAAAAAAAACAACATTTTGTTCCTGATCTTTCGGTCCTCTGTTTTAGTTTTACACACGGCCAATTTGTCCCCTTAGGACAGTGAGGACAGTGATCACTCGTGTTTTTCACCTTCACATAAGTCCCTTACATGGCTGTCTGGAGGTATTTGTGGCCACAACGGCGTCTGGGGAGAGAAAACTGCTGAGACAAACTCTGTGTGTATGTATAGCTCAAACCCAATGTAAATATATACATTTGTATTTGCCAATTCGGTATGGTGGCGAAACGGCCGGCTGGAGACAGAGGGATGAAATAATCCATCATGTTGGCACCAGCCTAAATAGCAGCCCGACTCCAGTGAGACCTCTGTTGATTTTTCCTCTCACTCCCCGGCCATTGGTGGCTCAAAGGGGCGCTTTACAGTAACTGAAACCCCAAAATACCCCCTGGTTCCCAAGCGTGGCCGACTCAGGCCGAGGCTCCTATTGCCACTATGTATTCATTATCTCCTTCCTCTGGTGCTTACACATCAATATGGACGACAAAAAGGGGCGAGGGAGCTCGACCGGCGGCCCGTCCATTGACAAAGCGTGTCTCGGCGGGTCGATAGCATATTAATACGGGACAATGGCGGTCCCAGCGCGTCCCTCGAACCTCTAGGCCCTATCGGAACGCCCAGTGGCTGTGTGAATGGCCTCTGTGATTCCACTGGAGAAGATGGCTGGGTGTGTGTTAGAAGGGTGTGTGTGTGGGGGGGGGGGGTATGCGTGCTCGCGTCTGTGTGTGACTGTTTGTGTGTAAGCGTGTGTGTATCATTGTTTGTGTGGGTAGCTGTGACCGCTCTCTCCCCAATAGGTCTTATCACTGACCAGCAGCCCGAAGAGTGAGTGACTGAGTGAGTGAAGGGGTGAGTGAGTGAGTGAGTGAGTGAGTGAGTGAGTGAGTGAGTGAGTGAGTGAGTGAGTGAGTGTGTGTGTGAGTGAGTGAGTGCGTGCGTGCGTGCGTGAGTGAGTGAATAAGTGAGTGAGTGAGTGAGTGAGTGAGTGAGTGAGTGAGTGAGTGAGTGAGAACGAGAGTGAGAGCCTCTGCCCTCTGTTTCATACCCAAGTCTGTCAGTCTGCTGGGGAAACCGATCACAACGGCATAGAGCAGACCGCAACGTCTGCGTGTGTGTGTGTGTACATGTGACTTTAGGTTCTAATGGCAAGTGGGATAGGATTGGTAGTACTGGTGAACCTATGGAGTGTGTGTGTGTGTGTGTGTGTGTGTGTGTGTGTGTGTGTGTGTGTGTGTGTGTGTGTGTGTGTGTGTGTGTGTGTGTGTGTGTGTGTGTGTTCTCCAATCTCATGCTAAACAAAATAGCAATAACATACCAGAGCCAAGGTGGAAAACGTCTGACTATCACTGCTGGTCCTATTCCTGTGTTGATGGTTTCTCAAGCATTCTTCATCCAAGGCTCCCTCTGTGACATATCATAGTAACTATACTGTGTGTTTATACTAATTCAAAGGGATGCATAAGAACCACCTCACATCAATGGCCGTTGTCACAACAATGTGTTTTTTGTATGCACGTTGCCGTGTTGGCAAGACCGGGTCACTTGGTTCATTTGATTAAAAGCAAAGTAGTGAATCTATTTTTCATCACACAGATCCATGTATATTCCTGGTGAATCCACCACAACATACAGAGGGGAGGCGGGTCATAGGTCACTGTCTCCATGGTGAATCCACCACAAACATACAGAGGGGAGGCAGGTCATAGGTCACTGTCTCCATGGTGAATCCACCACAACATACAGAGCGGAGGCAGGTCATAGGTCACTGTCTCCTTGGTGAATCCACCACAACATACAGAGCGGAGGCGGGTCATAGGTCACTGTCTCCATGGTGAATCCACCACAACATACAGAGCGGAGGCAGGTCATAGGTCACTGTCTCCTTGGTGAATCCACCACAACATACAGAGCGGAGGCAGGTCATAGGTCACTGTCTCCATGGTGAATCCACCACAAACATACAGAGCGGAGGCGGGTCATAGGTCACTGTCTCCATGGTGAATCCACCACAAACATACAGAGCGGAGGCGGGTCATAGGTCACTGTCTCCATGGTGAATCCACCACAAACATACAGAGCGGAGGCAGGTCATAGGTCATTGTCTCCGTGGTGAATCCACCACAAACATACAGAGGGGAGGCGGGTCATAGGTCACTGTCTCCATGGTGAATCCACCACAAACATACAGAGCTGAGGCAGGTCATAGGTCATTGTCTCCGTGGTGAATCCACCACAAACATACAGAGGGGAGGCGGGTCATAGGTCACTGTCTCCATGGTGAATCCACCACAACATACAGAGGGGAGGCAGGTCATAGGTCACTGTCTCCATGGTGAATCCACCACAAACATACAGAGCGGAGGCGGGTCATAGGTCACTGTCTCCATGGTGAATCCACCACAAACATACAGAGCGGAGGCGGGTCATAGGTCACTGTCTCCATGGTGAATCCACCACAAACATACAGAGCGGAGGCAGGTCATAGGTCATTGTCTCCGTGGTGAATCCACCACAAACATACAGAGGGGAGGCGGGTCATAGGTCACTGTCTCCATGGTGAATCCACCACAAACATACAGAGCGGAGGCAGGTCATAGGTCATTGTCTCCGTGGTGAATCCACCACAAACATACAGAGGGGAGGCGGGTCATAGGTCACTGTCTCCATGGTGAATCCACCACAAACATACAGAGCGGAGGCGGGTCATAGGTCACTGTCTCCATGGTGAATCCACCACAAACATACAAAGCGGAGGCAGGTCATAGGTCATTGTCTCCGTGGTGAATCCACCACAAACATACAGAGGGGAGGCGGGTCATAGGTCACTGTCTCCATGGTGAATCCACCACAACATACAGAGCGGAGGCGGGTCATAGGTCACTGTCTCCATGGTGAATCCACCACAAACATACAGAGGGGAGGCGGGTCATAGGTCACTGTCTCTATGGTGAATCCACCACAAACATACAGAGCGGAGGCGGGTCATAAGGCACTGTCTCCTTGGTGAATCCACCACAAACATACAGAGGGGAGGCAGGTCATAGGTCACTGTCTCCATGGTGAATCCACCACAACATACAGAGCGGAGGCAGGTCATAGGTCACTGTCTCCATGGTGAATCCACCAAAACATACAGAGCGGAGGCAGGTCATAGGTCACTGTCTCCTTGGTGAATCCACCACAACATACAGAGCGGAGGCGGGTCATAGGTCACTGTCTCCATGGTGAATCCACCACAACATACAGAGCGGAGGCAGGTCATAGGTCATTGTCTCCGTGGTGAATCCACCACAAACATACAGAGGGGAGGCGGGTCATAGGTCACTGTCTCCATGGTGAATCCACCACAACATACAGAGCGGAGGCGGGTCATAGGTCACTGTCTCCATGGTGAATCCACCACAAACATACAGAGCGGAGGCAGGTCATAGGTCACTGTCTCCATGGTGAATCCACCACAAACATACAGAGCGGAGGCAGGTCATAGGTCATTGTCTCCGTGGTGAATCCACCACAAACATACAGAGGGGAGGCGGGTCATAGGTCACTGTCTCCATGGTGAATCCACCACAAACATACAGAGCGGAGGCAGGTCATAGGTCATTGTCTCCGTGGTGAATCCACCACAAACATACAGAGGGGAGGCGGGTCATAGGTCACTGTCTCCATGGTGAATCCACCACAACATACAGAGCGGAGGCGGGTCATAGGTCACTGTCTCCATGGTGAATCCACCACAAACATACAGAGGGGAGGCGGGTCATAGGTCACTGTCTCTATGGTGAATCCACCACAAACATACAGAGGGGAGGCAGGTCATAGGTCACTGTCTCTATGGTGAATCCACCACAAACATACAGAGGGGAGGCGGGTCATAAGGCACTGTCTCCTTGGTGAATCCACCACAACATACAGAGGGGAGGCAGGTCATAGGTCACTGTCTCTATGGTGAATCCACCACAAACATACAGAGGGGAGGCGGGTCATAGGTCACTGTCTCCATGGTGAATCCACCACAAACATACAGAGGGGAGGCAGGTCATAGGTCACTGTCTCTATGGTGAATCCACCACAAACATACAGAGGGGAGGCGGGTCATAGGTCACTGTCTCCATGGTGAATCCACCACAAACATACAGAGCGGAGGCAGGTCATAGGTCACTGTCTCCATGGTGAATCCACCACAAACATACAGAGCAGAGGCGGGTCATAGGTCACTTCTCTAAGAAGAGCTGTGTGTTGTTCGCTTATACACACAAGTAGAAAAGGGAAAGAGAGTGAGGAACGAGGGACACACACTGACAGCCAATGGCAGTCACACACACAACCCTGCACAGAGGTGTTTTCGATTCATCCCCTCCTGCAGGGTCCCTGTTTACAGTTTTGATTTGAGCCATATGGAGCGACGGGCGTCTACACGAGTAAATCACCTCCTCGTCGTCCTGCTTGCCACAGCCTGGGAGGGCTGGCAGTGTGTGTGTGTGTGTGTGTGTGTGTGTGTGTGTGTGTGTGTGTGTGTGTGTGTGTGTGTGTGTGTGTGTGTGTGTGTGTGTGTGTGTGTGTGTGTGTGTGTGTGTGTGTGTGTGTGTGTGTGTGTGTGTGTGTGTGTGTGTGTGTGTGTGTGTGTGTGTGTGTGTGTGCGCGCGTGTGTGTGTGTGTGTGTGTGTGTGTGCACGCGTGTGTGCGAGGTGGGACATTTCAGCTGGCCACGTTGGATCCTGATGGCCTCAGCCCAGCTCCATTTGCTTCTGCCTACCCATGTATAATTACTGGGGAAATATAGGTCCTTGAAGGCCTGGTGGCAAGGGGCTTGTTTATTAACTGACCACTCTTGGTGGCGGGTGGCGTTGTCAGCTCATGGGCGAGGGGGGGGGGGGGGGTTCAAACTCAAAAAGCATTCTCTAAAGTCCCCTACCACTACTGACATGCTTTTCCATCACGCGAGCCAACTCGGCTCACCTCGATAACATCCATTTTCATATGAATAAATTAGCCGTTCCACATGTGAATTGGAATAATTTCGCCCTCTTTTTACCGTTTCAACAATTACGCCATCTTCATAACCCCAGGTATCTTTTTCGAAGAGAGCGGCTGCGACAGACTGAAATGAAGTTCTCCGAATCACCCGGGAACTGGGGCGAATTGATATAGGGAGGCTAAGGGATGAGGTTGACGTGGCTGCCAATTCGTTATCAAAGTTCATGCATTGTATTTACCTAACCTACGATTACCCTAAAAAGGAGCATATATCACATAATGAATCCCCAAGATTACCATCAGAAGTTCATAAACTAGTAACAAGTTTCCTCACGCTCCACCATTAATTGTTTGCCTGATAAAACAACCACTGTCACCTCGGTGAGGGAGAAGAGCCTATATGCGTCAGTATGTCATTTATCTGCTGGTTTTCCCTCCAAAACAAAATGGCTGCTTTTCATTAAATTAGTGGCGCCTGTTTGGGTTGTAAATTAGGATATTGCTCAACAAGTGAATATGCTATAGATACAGGTAGGTAGGGTAAATGTGAGAATGGTTTGCATTTTTGCCACACTCAATACTTTAGTTAGAAAATGTTAGGACCCATTGAAAAACAGTAGGCCTATGGTCTATTCTAGAATAAATGTGAGGATCTTTTTTTATATTTTGATACACACAAGTCAAATTATATTATGAAACCTATTCTAGTGGAAGATTTACGGGTTTTAGGGAACATTTGTCAATATCATCAGCCATTTTAATGGATATAGACATTGCCAGCTAGGCGTTGAATACCCTTAGTATTGGCTTCCATTTCATTTGAGAGACTTCTGTCTAACCCAAACCACTACTTTAACGCATGTGTGTCCATTCATAGTACAGTATTTTCTGTGAAATGAAAATACAAAAACCTGTCTTCTCCAGCAGTACCTGCCAGTTTGTGTAAAACCTGTCTTCTCCAGCAGTACCTGCCAGTTGGTGTAAAACCTGTCTTCTCCAGCAGTACCTGCCAGTTTGTGTAAAACCTGTCTTCTCCAGCAGTACCTGCCAGTTGGTGTAAAACCTGTCTTCTCCAGCAGTACCTGCCAGTTTGTGTAAAACCTGTCTTCTCCAGCAGTACCTGCCAGTTGGTGTAAAACCTGTCTTCTCCAGCAGTACCTGCCAGTTGGTGTAAAACCTGTCTTCTCCAGCAGTACCTGCCAGTTGGTGTAAAACCTGTCTTCTCCAGCAGTACCTGCCAGTTGGTGTAAAACCTGTCTTCTCCAGCAGTACCTGCCAGTTGGTATAACACTTGTCTTCTCCAGCATTACCTGCCAGTTGGTGTAAAACCTGTCTTCTCCAGCATTACCTGCCAGTTGGTATAACACTTGTCTTCTCCAGCATTACCTGCCAGTTGGTGTAAAACCTGTCTTCTCCAGCAGTACCTGCCAGTTGGTATAACACTTGTCTTCTCCAGCAGTACCTGCCAGTTGGTATAACACTTGTCTTCTCCAGCAGTACCTGCCAGTTGGTATAAAACCGTCGACATTCAGTATTAGAGTGCTGTATTTTCCCAAGCCTATGGCGCTGTCCGCTGAAGAGAGAGGACCCTGTCAATAAGCCATTGCCCTAAGCAGAAACACATAGACAAGAGAGTAAAAGATAGATTTCTTTCTAAATGGAAACACCCTTTGCAGTTAAGAGTGCTGGACCAGTAACCGAAAGGTTGCTGGTTCGAATCCCCGAGCCGACTATGTGGAAAAACCGGTCTGTGCCCTTGAGCAAAGCACCCTGATTGCTCCTGTAAGTCACTCTGGATAAGAACGTGGATGGTTGATGTTTTTGGAGCGAGATCTCAAAACCGTTATCAATTTCCATTTGTTTGCAATTCAATATGCTTTCCAATCGTGGGATAGTGCTTTCAAATTGCTCTTGAGGTTTTTGTTTAATGCAGTAACTGCTACCCTCTCCCTCTCTCTTCCGGTCTCTATCCCCCCGGTTGTCTAAATCAGACAGTCTATTCCCGTCTCTATCCCCCCCGTTGTCTAAACCAGACTGTCTATTCCGGTCTCTATCCCCCCTGTTGTCTAAACCAGACAGTCTATTCCGGTCTCTATCCCCCCCGTTGTCTAAACCAGACAGTCTATTCCGGTCTCTATCCCCCCTGTTGTCTAAACCAGACAGTCTATTCCCGTCTCTATCCCACCTGTTGTCTAAACCAGACAGTCTATTCCCGTCTCTATCCCACCTGTTGTCTAAACCAGACAGTCTATTCCCGTCTCTATCCCACCTGTTGTCTAAACCAGACAGTCTATTCCGGTCTCTATCCCCCCCGTTGTCTAAACCAGACAGTCTATTCCCGTCTCTATCCCACCTGTTGTCTAAACCAGACAGTCTATTCCCGTCTCTATCCCACCTGTTGTCTAAACCAGACAGTCTATTCCCGTCTCTATCCCACCTGTTGTCTAAACCAGACAGTCTATTCCGGTCTCTATCCCCCCTGTTGTCTAAACCAGACAGTCTATTCCGGTCTCTATCCCCCCTGGTGTCTAAACCAGACAGTCTATTCCGGTCTCTATCCCCCCTGTTGTCTAAACCAGACAGTCTATTCCGGTCTCTATCCCCCCTGTTGTCTAAATCAGACAGTCTATTCCGGTCTCTATCCCCCCTGTTGTCTAAACCAGACAGTCTATTCCGGTCTCTATCCCCCCTGTCGTCTAAACCAGACAGTCTATTCCTGTCTCTATCCCCCCTGTTGTCTAAACCAGACAGTCTATTCCTGTCTCTATCCCCCCTGTTGTCTAAACCAGACAGTCTATTCCGGTCTCTATCCCCCCTGTTGTCTAAATCAGACAGTCTATTCAGGTCTCTATCCCCTCTGTTGTCTAAACCAGACAGTCTATTCCGGTCTCTATCCCCCCTGTCGTCTAAACCAGACAGTCTATTCCCGTCTCTATCCCCTCTGTCGTCTAAACCAGACAGTCTATTCCGGTCTCTATCCTCCCTGTCGTCTAAACCAGACAGTCTATTCCGGTTTCTATCCCCCCTGTTGTCTAAACCAGACAGTCTATTCCGGTCTCTATCCCCCCTGTCGTCTAAACCAGACAGTCTATTCCGGTCTCTATCCCCCCTGTCGTCTAAACCAGACAGTCTATTCCGGTCTCTATCCCTACCACTCTGTCTCTTCCCTTTGTATTCTGTCCCTCAGCCTACCACTCTGTCTCTTGCCTTTGTATTCTGTCCCTCAGCCTACCACTCTGTCTCTTGCCTTTGTATTCTGTCCCTCAGCCTACCACTCTGTCTCTTGCCTTTGTATTCTGTCCCTCAGCCTACCACTCTGTCTCTTCCCTTTGTATTCTGTCCCTCAGCCTACCACTCTGTCTCTTGCCTTTGGGACACTCTCTGATGGTGATGTCTCTCTCTCCCCTTTGTCTCTCTGATGGTGATCTCTCTCTCTCTCTCTGTCTCTCTGATGGTGATGTCTCTCTCTCTTTGTCTCTCTGATGGTGATGTCTCTCTCTCTTTGTCTCTCTGATGGTGATGTCGCTCTCTCTCTTTGTCTCTCTGATGGTGATGTCTCTCTCTCTCTGTCTCTCTCATGGTGATGTCTCTCTCGCGTTGTCTCTCTCATGGTGATGTCTCTCTCGCGTTGTCTCTCTGATGGTGATGTCTCTCTCGCTTTGTCTCTCTGATGGTGATGTTTCTCTCTCTCTGTCTCTCAGATGGTGATGTCTCTCTCTCTCTTTGTCTCTCTATGATGGTGATGTCTCTCTCTCTCTTTGTCTCTCTGATGGTGATGTCTCTCTCTCTCTTTGTCTCTCTATGATGGTGATGTCTCTCTCTTTGTCTCTCTGATGGTGATGTCTCTCTCTCTCTTTGTCTCTCTGATGGTGATGTCTCTCTCTCTCTTTGTCTCTCTATGATGGTGATGTCTCTCTCTCTCTTTGTCTCTCTATGATGGTGATGTCTCTCTCTCTCTTTGTCTCTCTGATGGT
This sequence comes from Salvelinus fontinalis, assembly GCF_029448725.1. NCBI lineage: Eukaryota > Metazoa > Chordata > Actinopteri > Salmoniformes > Salmonidae > Salvelinus > Salvelinus fontinalis. The sequence continues at coordinate 42,886,019 of NC_074675.1, forward strand.
GATGTCTCTCTCTCTCTCTGTCTCTCAGATGGTGATGTCTCTCTCTCTCTTTGTCTCTCTATGATGGTGATGTCTCTCTCTCTCTTTGTCTCTCTATGATGGTGATGTCTCTCTCTCTTTGTCTCTCTGATGGTGATGTCTCTCTCTCTCTTTGTCTCTCTAATGGTGATGTCTCTCTCTCTCGCTGTCTCTCTCATGGTGATGTCTCTCTCTCTCTCTGTCTCTCTCATGGTGATGTCGCTCTCTCTCTCTCATGGTGATGTCTCTCTCTCTCTCTCTCATGGTGATGTTTCTCAATTCAATTCAATTCAATTTGCTTTATTGGCATGACGTAACAATGTACATATTGCCAAAGCTTATTTACAATATAAAAATGAGAATCAAAATTGTCAACGGGACAACAGTAACAACAATAACCAAGGTGAAAATAACCATACATTGAACAATAACAATAAACATACAGTAGAGGACATGTGCAGGTTGATTGGTCTGTCAGACACTGTCCCTCAACTTATGGCAGGCAGCAATGTAGTGAGCTGCCAACCCACAGCTCTCTGCGTCCTCCCCCAACAGGACGGGTAGCCTACTCTCATCAGAGAGGTCTTTGAAACAATGAATAAGGGTTTCAAATTTGGGGAAATTACACTCTCTAATTGTTTTATATTTTTGACATTTTGTCAGGAAATGCAGCTCTGTCTCAGGTTCTGCTATTGTGCAGTGGTTGCACAGCCTTTCCTCTACAGGGAGCCAGGTTTTCCTGTCTACCCTTCTCAATGGCAAGGCTGTGTCTCTCTGATGGTGATGTCTCTCTCTCTCTGTCTCTCTGATGGTGATGTATCTCTCTCTCTCTTTGTCTCTCTCTCTCTGATGGTGATATTTCTCTCTCTCTCTCTTTGTCTCTCTGATGGTGATGTATCTCTCTCTCTCTCTCTCTCTCTGATGGTGATTTTTTTCTCTCTCTCTTTGTCTCTCTCTCTCTGATGGTGATATTTCTCTCTCTCTCTCTTTGTTTCTCTGATGGTGATATTTCTCTCTCTCTCTTTGTTTCTCTGATGGTGATGTCTCTGTCTCTCTTTGTCTCTGTCTGTCTCTTTGTCTCTCTCTCTTTGTCTCTCTGACAGTGATGTCTCTCTCTCTCTGTCTCTCTCTCTCTCTTTGTCTCTCTGATGGTGATGTCTCTCTCTGTCTCTCTCTCTCTCTTTGTCTCTCTGATGGTGATGTCTCTCTCTCTCGTTGTCTCTCTGATGGTGATGTATCTCTCTCTCTTTGTCTCTGTCTCTTTGTCTCTCTCTCTCTCTCTGACAGTGATGTCTCTGTCTCTCTCTCTCTCGTTGTCTCTCTGATGGTGATGTCCTATGATGTACAAATAGTTAAAGTACAAAAGGGAAAATAATAAACATAAATATGGGTTGTATTTACACTGGTGTTTGTTCTTCACTGGTTGCCCTTTTCTTGTGGCAACAGGTCACAAATCATGCTGCTGATGTCACACTGTGGTATTTCACCCAATAGATATGGGAGTTTATTAAAATTGGATTTGTTTAAAAATTATTTGTGTATCTGTGTAATTTGAGGGAAATATGTGTGTCTAATCTGGTCATACATTTGGCAGGAGGTTAGGAAGTGCAGCTCAGTGTCCACCTCAATTTGTGGGCAGTGTGCACATAGCCTGTCTTCTCTTGAGAGCCAGGTCTGCCTATGGCGGCCTTTGTCAATAGCAAGGCTATGCTCACTGAGTCTGTACATAGTCAAAGCTTTCCTTAAGTTTGAGTCAGTCACAGTGGTCAGGTATTCTGCCACTGTACTCTGTTTAGGGACAAATAGCATTCTAGTTTGCTCAGTTTTTTTATTAATTCTTTCAAATGTGTCAACTTATTATCTTTTGTTTTCTCATGATTTGGTTGGGCCTGTTTGTGTTTATGAACAGAGCCCCAGGACCAGCTTGCTTAGGGGCTCTTCTCCAGGTTCATCTCTCTGTAGGTAATGGTTTTGTTATGGAAGGTTTGGGAATCGCTTCCTTTTAGGTGGTTGTAGAATTTAATGGCTCTTTTGTGGATTTTGATAATTAACTGGTATCAGCCTAATTCTGCTCTGCATGCATTATTTTGTGTTTTATGTTGTACACTGAGGATATTTCTGCAGAATTCTGCATGTAGAGTCTCAATATGGTGTTTATCCCATTCTGTGAATTCTTGGTTGGTGAGCGGTCCCCAGACCTCACAACCATAAAGGGTAATGGGTTCTACAACTGATTCAAGTATTTTATGCCAGATCCTAATTGGTATGTTGAATGTTATGTTCCTTTTGATGACATAGAAGGCCCTTCTTGCCTTGTCTCTCAGATCGTTCACAGCATTGTGGAAGTTACCTGTGGCTCTGATGTTTTGGCCAAGGTATGTATAGTTTGTTGAGTGTTCTAGGGCAAAGGTGTTTAGATGGAATTTGTATTTGTGGTCCTGTCGACTGGACCTTTTTTGGAACAGCATTATTTTAGTCTTACTGAAATTTACTGTCAAGGCACAGGTCTGGCAGAATCTGTGCAAAATATCTAGGTGCTGCTGTAGGCCCTCCTTGGTTGGTGACAGAAGCACCAGATCATCAGCAAACAGTAGACATTTGACTTCAAATTCTAGTAGGGTGAGGCCGGTTGCTGCAGACTGTTCTAGTGCCCTCGCCAATTTGTTGATATATATTGAAGAGGGTGGGGCTTATGCTGCATCCCTGTCTCACCCCACGGCCCTGTGGAAAGAAATTTGTTTTTTGCCAATTTTAATCGCAGACTTGTTGTTTGTGTACATTAATTTTATAATGTCGTATGTTTTTCCCCCAACACCACTTTCTATCAAATTCTATAGCAGACCCTCATGCCAAATTGAGTCAAAGGAATTTTTCAAATCAACAAAGCATGAGAAGACTTTGTTTTGGTTTGTTTGTTTGTCAATTAGGGTGTGCAGGGTGAATATGTGGTTTGTTGTACGATAATTTGGTAAAAAGCTAATTTGACATTTGCTCAGTGCATTGTTTTCACTGAGGAAATGTAGAGGTCTGCTGTTAATGATACTGCAGAGGATTTTCCCAAGGTTGCTGTTAACGCATATCCCACGGTAGTTATTGGGGTCAAATTTGTCTCCACTTTTGTGGATTGGGGTGATCAGTCCTTAGTTCCAAATATTGGGGAAGATGCCAAAGCTAAGGATGATGTTAAAGAGTCTAGGTATAGCCAATTGGAATTTGTTGTCTATATATTTGATCATTTCATTGAGGATACCATCAACACAACAGGGCTTTTTGGGTTGGAGGGTTTTTATTTTGTGCTGAAGTTCATTCAAGGTAATTGGAGAATCCAGTGCGTTCTGCTAGTCTTTAATAGTTGATTCTAAGATTTGTATTTGATCATGTATATGTTTTGCTATTTATTCGTTGTTATAGAGCCAAAAAGATTGGAGAAGTGGTTTACCCATACATCTCCATTTTGGATAGATACAGTTGAAGTCGGAAGTTTACATGCACCTTAGCCAAATACATTTAAACTCAGTTTTGCACAATTCATGACATTTAATCCTAGTAAGAATTCCCTGTCTTAGGTCAGGATCACCACTTTATTTAAGAATGTGAAATGTCAGAATAATAGTAGAGAGAATGATTTATTTCATCTTTTATTTCTTTCATCACATTCCCAGTGGGTCAGAAGTTTACATACACTCAATTAGTATTTGGTAGCATTGCCTTTAAGTTGTTTAACTTGGGTCAAACATTTTGGGTAGCCTTCCACAAGCTTCCCACAATAAGTTGGGTGAATTTTGGCCCATTCCTCCTGACAGAGCTGGTGTAACTGAGTCAGGTTTGTAGGCCTCCTTGCTCGCACACACTTTTTCAGTTCTGCCCACACATTTTCTATAGGATTGAGGTCAGGGCTTTGTGATGGCCACTCCAATACCTTGACGTTGTTGTCCTTAAGCCATTTTGCCACAACTTTGGAAGTATGCTTGGGGTCCTTGTCCATTTGGAAGACCCATTTGCGACCAAGCTTTAACTTCCTGACTGATGTCTTGAGATGTTGCTTCAATATATCCACAACATTTTCCTGACTCATGATGCCATCTATTTTGTGAAGTTCACCAGTCTGTCCTGCAGCAAAGCACCCCCACAACATGATGCTGCCACCCCCGTGCCTCACGGTTGGGATGGTGTCTTCGGCTTGCAAGCTTCCCCCTTTTCCTCTAAACATAACAATGGTCATTATGGCCAAACAGTTCTATTTTTGTTTCATCAGACCAGAAGACATTTCCCCAAAAAGTACGATCTTTGTCCCCATGTGCAGTTGTAAACCATAGTCTGGCTTTTTATGGTGGTTTTGGAGCAGTGGTTTCTTCCTTGCTGAGCGGCCTTTCAGGTTATGTCAATATAGGACTCGCTTTCCTGTGGATATAGATACTTTTGTACCTGTTTCCTCCAGCATCTTCACAAGGTCCTTTGTGGTTGTTCTGGGATTGATTTGCACTTTTCGCAACAAAGTACGTTCATCTCTAGGAGACAGAACGCGTCTCCTTCCTGAGCGGTATGATGGCTGCGTGGTCCCATAGTGTTTATACTTGCGTACTATTGTTTGTACAGCTGAACATGGTACCTTCAGGCATTTGGAAATTGCTCACAAGGATGAACCAGACTTGTGGAGGTCTTGGCTGATTTCTTTTGATTTTCCCATGATGTCAAGCAAAGAGGCACTGAGTTTGAAGGTAGGCCTTGAAATACATCCACAGGTACACCTCCAATTGACTCAAATGATGTCAATTAACCTATCAGTAGCTTCTAAAGCCATGACATCATTTTCTGGAATTTTCCAAGCTGTTTAAAGGCACAGTCAACTTAGTGTATGTTAACTTCTGACCCTTGAATTGTGATACAGTTAATTTGAAGTGAAATAATCTGTCTGTAAACAATTGTTGAAAAAATGACTTGTAGATGTCCTGACCGACTTGCCAAAACTATAGTTTGTTGACAATACATGTGTGGAGTGGTTGAAAAATGAGTTTTAATGACTCCAACCTAAGTGTATGTAAACTTACGACTTCAACTGTACCACTTTGTGCTGTTGTTTGTTTAGTGTTTTCCAATTTTTCCAGAAGTGGCTAGAGTCCATGGGTTCTTCAATTACATTAAGCCAATTTCTGATGTGCTCTCCCTTCTTTTTCCGTAGTGTATTTCTGTACTGTTTTAGTGACTCACCATAGTGAAGGCGAAGACTCAGGTTCTGGGTCTCTATGTTTTCAGTTGGACAGGCTTCTCAATTTTTTTCTTAGGTTTTTGCATTCTTCATCAAACCTTTTGTCATTGTTGTTGATTTTCTTCGGTTTTCTGTTTGAATTATTTTGATTTGATAAGGAAGCAGGGAGATCAAATATACTGTTTAGATGTTCTACTGCCAAGTTTACACTTTCACTATTACACTGGAACGTTTTGTCCAGGAAGTTGTCTAAAGGGGATTGAATTTGTTGTTGCCTTCCATCTATAGCGTTTCTTAATATTACTCAGTTCCTTTGGCTTTGATGCCTCATGATTGAGTATTGCTCTGTTCAAGTAGACTGTAATTTTGCTGTGATCTGATAGGGGTGTCAGTGGACTGACTGTGAAAGCTCTGAGAGACTCTGGGTTGAGGTCAGTGATAAAGTAGTCGACAGTACAACTGCCAAGAGATGGGCTATAGGTGTACCTACCATAGGAGTCCCCTCGAAGCCTACTATTGACTATGTACATACCCAGCATGTGACAAAGCTGCAGGAGTTGTGAACCGTTTTTGTTGCTTATGTTGTCATAGTTGTGCCTAGGGAGGCATATGGGGGAGGGAATGCTGTCACCTCCAGGTAGGTGTTTGTCACCGTGTGCTGAGGGTGTCAGGTTCTTGTCCGGTTCCGGCATTTAGGTCGCAACAGACTAGTACATGTCCCTTTAAATGATTGATTTCCCCCTCCTGGATGGAAAAGCTGTCTTCATTAAAGTACGGGGATTCTATTGGGGAGATATAGGTAGCACACAGGAGGACATTTATCTATGTTAAGATAATTTCCTTTTGAATTTCTTGCCAAATAGAAAATGTTCCTGTTTTGATTAATTTAATTAGAGTTAGGTCTGCTCTATACCAAATTAGCATACCCCTTGAGTCCCTTCCCTGTTTCACACCTGGTAGTTTGGTGGATGGGACTACCAGCTCTCTGTAACCTAAAGGGCAACCAGTGGGTCCGTCTCCTCTATACAGACAATGTCTGTATTTCCAATTTCTTTGGTGAAGTACAGGTTCCTGCTCTTTAGGCCAAAGGCAGATGACCTCAGGCCTTGGATATTCTAGGATGAGATAGTGAAGGCTTTGTGTTCCATAAAGTGTCCAATGTTGTTGGTTGTGTGGTTTGGCCTCAGCCCAGTAAGTGTGAGCAGAGCCTGCTGAGCATCTCCTACATGCCATTGGCTTGGGCTAGTGTAAGCGTGGGGGTTGGGCCTGTTTGCCTGCTCACGGCCTGGGCGCATGTGTGGCTTCCATGTTGAGGCCCTCTTTGCGGGAGTGATCTGAGGGGGTCTAAATGGGGTGTGGGCATGGCTGACTTGGGGGGGGTGTTGATTGGTTGGGGTGGGGGTGTGGATGTGGCTGGTGGTGTTGTGGTTTGGATGTAGGTCCTCTCGGGGGAAGGGGGGGGGGGGGCGCAGGTCTGGGAGAGTGTTATGCTGGTCTGGGCGGGGCGTCTATTGATCTGTTGCTTCTGTGTGAAGTGTTGGGGCTGCGTTTGAGAGCCATGTCCTTTAGGGTCCGAGCGAAGGTGGGCACTGCTGCCGTATAGGTGGACCTGGTCATAAAGGCTGTTCAAGTCCAGGGTGGAGTGGTGGGCCAGGTAAACATTTGGTTTTGAGGCACAGTCACGGGAAATACTTGCATTTACCTGCTGTATGGTAGCAGGGTGGAAGTCTTTTCGTGGTAGCAGGGTGGAGAAAACCACTTGCGCGTTGGGGACAGTAGAAGAAGCTTTTTCAATCACTCCCTTGAGTGCTGTGGCCACCCTTTCCTGCTGTGTTCTCAGGTCATTTGTGCCTGTGTGTATTACAATGTGGCTGGGTGACCCTAGTTGGTCCTCAGACAGAAGGTCTAGGGCGTGCTGGGTGTTTGGACACCAGAGTTTAGACACTGTGTTTGGGAAAAAGTAATTGTTCTTGTATATATGTTTCCGTTTGAGTAAATAAGGAGTACAATCTGTCTTGTGTATATCCTCAGTGGGTGTGGGGGGTTGTCAGGAGGGCTATCAGGGTGGCTGACAGGTGGGGTGCTCAGAGGGGGTGGGATCCCCTATGCTTGGGCTTCTTCATTTATCTGTCGACGTGGTCAGGGTCTGGGGTGGACTGTTCTGCTGTGGTGTTAAGACTTTTGTCGGGAGCTGAGGTGGGCTGTTCTGCTGGCTTCTCTGCAGGGGTGGCCACCTCTCTAGTGGGTTGTTCTCTGTCACACGCCATCCTCCTCATCCTCCCCCCCAGCAGTCTGATCCTCTCCTCTAGTGCACTGTTCTTCTCCTGCTCCTGCTCTTTCTCCTGTAGACGTTGTCTCACTACAGTCCAGAGTGCAGATATGTCTCTCTCCACCTCCAGCTCTCCAGGTCTAGTTAAGGGGGAACCTGTTTGGGATAGCTTTCCCCCCTTTTCTCAATTTCCGCCTGAAAACATACCCTAATCTAACTGCTTGTAGCTCAGGCCTAGAAGGAAGGATATGCATATTCTTGGTATCATTTGAAAGGAAACATTCTGAAGTTTGTGTAAATGTAAATTGAATGTAGGATAATATAACACAATAGATCTGGTAGAAGAAAATACAAGGAAATCAACAGACGTTTTTTGTTCTTTTACTGTTGTTGCATCTTTAAAAATCAACAAGAAAGGCCAAACATTCAGTTATGATACTGGGGATCATTTCAAATCAGAACATAAGTAACAGTATTTGACTAAGCAACAGTATTTGACCAAAGTTTCAGATGGATACCTTCAGGAATGAGTGAGGTACATGCCATTGAGCATGAAGTCAACCAGGTGTCCCTCACAAGTTTCCCAAATATACCCAAGTGGCCGAATTGGTACAATGATACAATGATACAAATAACTATATACAAAATACAAAACAATTATTCTAACATACCCCAAAAAATATATATTTGAAAAATTCAAGAAAAAAAAATGAATATTTTAAAAAAAATAAGAAAATAACAAGGGTAACTATTTACACTTTAATGTTCAATCATGTGAAGACTCTCAGTCCTCTACACAATGTTGCGCTCCTGATGCCATATCCCATAGCAGTCTCTCTCTGGTGTGAAACAGAGGGTCACAGCACAGGTGGTGCAGGTAACAGGGGACTTCTTGTGGCACAGGGCACAACGAAGCCGCCCTACTGAGCCCCTTTTTCCTTGAGGCACATCCCTGCCTGCAATGATGAACTTCAGCATGTGCGTACCGCTAGTTGGAGCAAAAGGGACAGAGGTAGAGGGGACAGAAGGTGCTACAGTGTTCTTGCTGTAGTTAGCAAGCTCCTGGATGAGCAGCTCCCTAAAGGCTAGCTGTGAGATTGGGGGCTGTCCACAGTTCTTGGCCATTTCCTTCTGGAGGATGAAGGAATTCACCACAGCAATGTCAATAAAATGATAAAACAAAGTTTTGTACCATTTCATGGTTTTGTGAAGAACATTGTAGTATCCTATCAGCGCATCCGATAGGTCTACACCTCCCATGCTCTTATTGTAATCCTTCACAGCAGCTGGAATTGGGACATTTCTGGCGGTCCAAGCGCCTGTAGGACCTTTCAAACGTCGAACAACGTGATCCCCACCGAAGGACTTGTGAATAGTGGAGCACATGACTACCTCTCGAGTGTCCATCCTCTTCACAAAGAGCAGCCCATCTTCACGGATCCATCTCATGGTACCCCGCTCAGCCCGCTTAGGCATGTCGTTCACCCTGGTTTTTGGAAAGCCCACTCTGTTGGTCCGAATGGTGCCACAGGCCCACATCTCCAGCTTCCTCAGGTCTGTGAACAGGGTAGGGCTTGTGTAGAAGTTGTCTACAAATAGTTTGTAGCCCTTCCCCAGCAGCTGGAAATCTAATAACTGCATCACAGAGTCATAACTGAGTCCCTTACCGCTCGCACAAGTGTTCTTCCCCTCATAGACAAAAAAATTGCACGTGTTTGCACACGCAGAATCGGCCAAAGCAAACAGCTTGTAACACCATTTTGTCGGTTTGTTGCGCATGTACTGTTTTAGGCCAATTCTGGCCTTTGAGGCTACCATTCTCTCATCTATGGAAAGGTTCTGGGCGGGCTGAAAATAGGTCTTGCATGCCTCAACGATATCGTGGTAGAGAGGTTTGATCTTGCAGAGCTTATCAAACCCTGCCGTGCCTCGTTTCGTCTCGTTGTCCTTATCAACTTCTGGGTCACTAATGTGAAGCGCCCGTGAAATTGCCAGAAATCTTTTGGAAGACATGACCGTTGATGGGAAAGGCAGTTGATAGAGGGGTGCAGTTTTCCAGTAGTCTTTCAGGGTTTTCAACTTCACCACCCCCATGTAGATGACCATAGAAAGGTAGCAAAACAGATCTGAAATGGAAATGTCTTTCCATGCCTCTGTCTTGCCTTCCTGCTTCTTAGCGCCATATTTATTTGTGTTCATCACCAGGGTATCAACAACTGCCGAGGTGAAAAACAACTGGAAAAGTTGCATGGGGCTGTATTTGGAAGTCAGGTCCAATTGAGGGCCTACTGGGCGTTTTGGTCGGAAAAGTGGAGATGGTGGGGCCACCTCCTCCACCAGAACAGAGTGCCAACGTATAGGAACATCTCCTCAAATTCAGAATCAAACGATTGATTAGACTCACTAGATTAATTTTGGTGTTCCTTCCACTATCTCTATCTATTTCGTCAATTATATCGTGTAGGTCCATGTACTTGGTCTTCGTCTTCGATTTGACTGATTTATTTGCCATTATTATGTCTTGAAAATGCTCTGAAATAAACTGTTGTGGTGCGTAAACGCCGTGGCTGCTTCTTGTAGAATTTTCAATGGCGAATGGCTGTGTGTACGCACGAGTTTACAACAAAGGATATTCTTCCCGGGTCGAACCATTACATGCTCCCATTTACCTCAGTTCATTGGCTATCTATCCAGCTAGATTTCAAGAAGATCAGTGGTAATTGGTCCGAAATACAGTCAATCAACGAAGGACAGGTCATTTGATTTGCGCGTAATGAGGACGTTGTTTGGTGTGTTCAAATCAGTTCCTTTCGGTCAATATGTCCCGGGAAAAGAACCATGATGTTTGGTTGTTTTACTAACAAACAGAGGATTGTAATGAAACCGAACATGACTGGAGAAACGTCCGTTTAGAGGAATTACAATGAATGTTACGTCCAAAGTTGAAGGACGCTGAATTTTCCACACAAGCCGTTTACAAAATGTTTCGTGTTAGGCTATAAAAATGGATTACATCGAACAAAACGCCACTTTATTGTTTCGTCGTGACCTTTAGGATTGCCAAAAGAAGAACATTTCCTAAGGTAATTGATGAATATTATTGCAATTTCTGACTTTTGTGACTAATCTACTTTGCTGTAACTGTACCTAATGTGTTGTTTACTGATCGATAATCGCTTTTGCAGTGAAGCTTTTCAAAATCGGACATGGTGGCTAGATTAACAAGAGGTATAGCTTTGATTTGGTGTATAACCTCTAACGAGCCTCAACCCCGGATCCGGGAGCACCCCCCCCCCACACACACTGATTAGCATCGCTAGCATAGCGTTACAATTAAATAGTAGCATCTAAAAACCACAAGTCCAAGACACCTAATGAAAGATACAGATCTTGTGAATAAAGCCACCATTTCAGATTTTTAAAATGTTTTACAGGGAAGACACAATATGTAAATCTATTAGCTAAACACGTTAGCAAAAGACACTATTTTTCTTTGTCCACCATTTTTTCTCAACACCAGTAGCTATCACCAATTCGGCTAAACTAAGATATTGATAGCCACTAACCAAGAAAAAACCTCATCAGATGACAGTCTGATAACATATTTATGGTATAGGATAGGTTTTGTTAGAAAAATGTGCATATTTCAGGTATAAATCATAATTTGCCATTGCAGCCACCATCACAAATCTCACCAAAGCAACTAGAATTACTACAGAGAGCAACTTGTATTACCAATTTACTCATCATAAAACATTTCTTAAAAATACACAGCACATAGCAATGGAAAGACACAGATCTTGTGAATTCAGACAACATTTCAGATTTTCTATGTGTTTTACGGCGAAAACACAATAAATCGTTATATTAGCATACCACATATGCAAACGTTACCCGAGCACTGATTCTAGCCAAAGAGAGCGATATCGTATCATCGCCAAAATATATTAATTTTTTCACTAACCTTCTCAGAATTCTTCAGATGACACTCCTGTAACATCATATTACAACATACATATAGAGTTTGTTCGAAAATGTGCATATTTAGCCATAAAAAACTGTGGTTATACAATGAAAATAGTAGCAAAACAAGCCTGGAAATGTCGGTCGCCATCTTTGAGTGATCTAGTTTAATCAATAGCTAATCATATACTTGACTAAAAAATACAGGGTTGACAGGAATCGAAAGACAAATTAGTTCTTAATGCAATCGCTGATTTACATTTTTTAAATTATCCTTACTTTTCAATACAGGTTGCGCCAAGCGAAGCTATACAAAACAAAATGGCGGCATAAGCGTTTAACATTTTTCGACAGAAACACGATTTATCATCATAAATTGTTCTTACTGTGAGCTGTTCTTCCATCAGAATCTTGGGCAAAGAATCCTTTCTTGGGTCTAATCTTCTTTTGGTCGAAAGATGTCCACTTGTCCGTCGAAATGCCCACTAACGTTCGACCGGGACCCCGAAATGTGCCCAGCGCTTCAAAGTGCACAACAAAGCAATGCCTCAAAATCGCACTAAAAAGGATATAAATTGCTATACAACGGTTCAAATTAACTACCTTATGATGCTGTTAACACCTATAACGGGTAAAAACATGACCGGAGAAATATTACTGGCTAAACTAACGCTTGGAAGGAGGCGAGTCCGATGTCCTTCGCGCGCAAGGCGCAGGCAGCAAAGGGAAGCTACTTCCGCTATTTGGTGTCTTATAGAGAAACTGATTGCGCAATCGACACCATTCAAAGCGTCATCACGCACTGACATCCAGGGGAAGACGTAAACAGTGTCTGTTTCTCCATAGCATTTACAGTGAGCTTTAAACTGACTCCAGATCAGTGGCCAAAATGTTTGAAATCTGACTCCCTATCATGAAAAGTGCTGTAGATTGAGTTCTGTTTCACTCAGAGACAAAATTCCAACGGCTATAGAAACTAGAGAGTGTTTTCTATTCAATAATAGTAATAATATGCATATTGTACGAGCAGGAATTGAGTAGGAAGCCGTTTAATCTGTAATGCAAATTATGCTAATGAGAAAACAGCACCCCTATAGTCGCAAGAAGATAACACTTCTGATTTAATTGAAGTTAAATATTTATAATAATGTCATTTCGCCAATTTTTGTGAAACGTTCCGCTAGCGGAACCCCGGTGCCAGACAGGTTAAGGGGGTGTTATCGTGCTGGACTGTTGTCTGGGTCTGTGCTGACTGGAGTGTAATCACCTGCTGTTCCAGCTCCACCTGCCTTACCTCCAGCTGGGTGAATGTATCCTTCATCTCAATGAGGGAGTAGTACTCGGTGCTGGGAGGTGAGGGGTTGCTCGTCTGTGGGGTTATGTAATGAAGAGGTCTGGTCTGACCCGCTCGGGGTGGGGGTATCTTTCTCAAGGGAGAGCTTCTCCTGCTGAGCTATTTCTTTGATTAGGTGGAAGTCCAGCTGAAACTGTTTGCAGTTGCCCTGTACCAATACTGTTCCAGACTTATGGAGATTGATATTAGCTGACTCAGAGTCCTCGTTGTCTAGTATCCTGAGTTCTCACCCATCGGTAACACCCCCCTCTTAACAGAGGGGTAATGTGCTAATATAGCGCCATGCCAGGGGATGGTCTGTGTGGAAGATAAGGTTGCTTACGTTCCCATTTTTATAATAGTCAGCAAAAAGTGTTTCTTGATTTTCCATAAGGAGCTTCATTTTACTTTTTCCGTTTCTTATTATTCTTTACATACAAAAGGTACTGTATTTTAATTACCTCTGAACAGCTGGAAGATGCTTCTAAGCCTCTCCATTTGGTTGGAGTCTCCTGCCATTGCTAACTGAAGTTGTATCTCTTTGTCCTAGCCAGCTTGGTAGCCTTAGCATTCAGTCCTTATAAAGTAAAATATATCATTGTAATGTATTTTTCTTCTTGGCTTTTGAAAGTAAAAATAGCTTCGCTAAGCATTACTCACTCAGTTCCAGGTTGTATGGTGTTTTCCTTGGGTGTAGGAAGCACTCCAGGTAATTCCATCCAAAATCAGGTTGTATGTTTGGAGTCTTTTAGTCTGTTAGACCTGGTGTGAAGGTTATGTTGTTTAGGGTAGCATCCTGTATATGTCCCTGCCATCCTGTATCTCTCTGTGTATCTCTCTGTGTGGTGTGTGTGTGTGTATCTCTCCCTCTCTCTCTCTGTGTGTGTGTGTATCTCTCCCTCTCTCTCTCTGTGTGTGTGTGTGTGTATCTCTCCCTCTCTCTCTCTCTCTCTGTGTAACTCTCCCTCTCTCTGTGTGTATCTCTCCCTCTCTCTGTGTGTATCTCTCCCTCTCTCCGTGTGTATCTCTCCCTCTCTCCGTGTGTAACTCTCCCTCTCTCTGTGTGTATCTCTCCCTCTCTCTGTGTGTATCTCTCCCTCTCTCCGTGTGTGTGTGTGTCTCCCTCTCTCCGTGTGTGTGTGTGTGTATCTCTCCCTCTCTCTCTCTCTGTCTCCCTCTCTCTCTCTATTTGTGTATGTGTGTGTGTGTATCTCTCCCTCTCTGTGTGTGTATATCTCTCCCTCTGTGTGTGTGTGTACATCTCTCCTTCTCTGTGTGTGTGTGTGTGTATATCTCTCCTTCTCTGTGTGTGTGTGTATATCTCTCCTTCTCTCTCTGTGTGTGTGTGTATCTCTCCCTCTCTGTGTGTGTATATCTCTCCCTCTGTGTGTGTGTGTATATCTCTCCTTCTCTGTGTGTGTGTGTATATATCTCTCCTTCTCTGTGTGTGTGTGTGTATATCTCTCCTTCTCTGTGTGTGTGTGTGTGTGTATATCTCTCCTTCTCTGTGTGTGTATCTCTCCCTCTCTGTGTGTGTATATCTCTCCCTCTGTGTGTGTGTGTGTATATCTCTCCCTCTGTGTGTGTGTGTACATCTCTCCTTCTCTGTGTGTGTGTGTGTATATCTCTCCTTCTCTGTGTGTGTGTGTATATCTCTCCTTCTCTGTGTGTGTGTGTGTGTATATCTCTCCTTCTCTCTGTGTGTGTGTATATCTCTCCTTCTCTGTGTGTGTGTATATCTCTCCTTCTCTGTGTGTGTATCTCTCCCTCTCTGTGTGTGTATATCTCTCCCTCTGTGTGTGTGTGTACATCTCTCCTTCTCTGTGTGTGTGTGTGTATATCTCTCCTTCTCTGTGTGTGTGTGTGTGTGTATATCTCTCATTCTCTGTGTGTGTGTGTGTGTATCTCTCCTTCTCTGTGTGTGTGTGTGTGTACATCTCTCCTTCTCTGTGTGTGTGTGTATCTCTCCCTCTCTCTCTCTCTGTCTCCCTCTCTCTCTCTATTTGTGTATGTGTGTGTGTATCTCTCCCTCTCTGTGTGTGTATATCTCTCCCTCTGTGTGTGTGTGTATATCTCTCCTTCTCTGTGTGTGTGTGTGTATATCTCTCTCTCTCTCTCTCTCCCTCTGTGTGTGTGTGTGTGTGTGTATCGCTCTGTGTGTGTATCTCCAGGGTGTGGTAAAATAGCATGGAGGAAGAGGGAGGGAGAAGTCTAACCTTGCTCTGGGCGGGGCCTTCACACCAGTGTTGAGGCCTGGGGGTGGCCACAGGCTGATCAGAGCCAAGGTGATGAGAGGGGAAATGGACGTGTATGATATGCATAGTACACTGCATAATCCGTACTGTACAGACAGGCATAAACGGTGACAATGGTGGAAATGCATGCACAAACACACGCAGTTGCACTCACTTAGGCACGTGCGCACACACACACACACACACACCCTGCCTCCGTCGGGTGTAGCTCCTAGTAGAGATTAAAGGCTGCAAACAGCAGAAGAACAGGAACGTCTTCATAGGAACGAATCGACCAGGATCCGGGTGGGAAAAGCATTATAAAACAGAGTCTCACAATGGGAGCTGCTTGACCCTGTCACCCCTTTCACCCTGGGGCACCTTTACTGTGGCCATATCATAGGAATACCCTGGTGCTACGGCATCTCTCACTGCCACACCTGAGAGCGTTGTGGGACTGAGTGGGTGTCACTGCCAAAGAGCATTGTTCATGACAGACCTAGGTGCCACATTAAGGGCCTATTCAGGTCCCCATAGCCCCAGGACAGATGAAAGGGTCAAAAGGGCTCTCTAAGCGACAGATCTTTCTAAATGGACCAGGAGTCACTTCAGTCTCTTATGGTTGTTGTGTCCATTATAAAGCCTCGTCCCTGAGCTCTTAGACAAGGGGCATGGGAGGAGTGACCAGGACAGGAAGCTGAGAGGAAGAAGAAAGAAGGAAGAAGAAGAAAGAAGGAAGGAGAAGAAAGAAGAAGAAGAAAGAAGAAGAAAGAAGAAGAAGAAAGAAGAAGAAAGAAGAAGAAGAAGAAAAGAAGAAAGAAGAAGAACGAAGAAGAACGAAGAAGAAAGAGGAAGAAGAAAGAAGAAGAAAGAAGGAAGAGGAGAAGAAGAAAGAAGAAGAACGAAGAAGAAGAAGGAGGATGGGGAGTTGTTTAAGTAACTGTCAGCTCGCCACTCAGAGACAGTGCTCAAGTCCACCATAAACTCACTCGGCCAGTCCAGTCTGGAGATCTCTGACAAACATCTATCAGCGGAGACAGGCCATTTCCGCTGGGCCGTCACCTCACGCTGGCGTTGTGGTGACCTGTCAATCTGATCTGGACGTCACGGCCCCTCGGCCCCCTGTCCATCTAGGGTCCTACTCAGAGTTTACCACCCCCTTTGAGCCACCTCCCTCCTAGTCTCCAGACAAACTCATCTTGCCCACATCAATCAGGTCTGATGGCTTCTGCTTGGGAGTTTTTTTGTTTTTTGGGGTGGTGGGGAGTTCTGTTGTGCTGTGTGTGACCACTAACTGGAGGACTGGAGGACTGGAGGACTGGAGGGCAGAGGTGCTTGTGTCTTAATCTGAGCTAAACATCCTATGTTCATTTAACTGAAATAAAAGTCTCAGTCTCAGCACAGTTACAATAGTCTCTCCTTGACATTTTAAGCAATTATCCTTTGGTTCAAAAGTACAACAACATGCTAACGCGATCCACCAGGTTAGAAGTCATGGACGAGCCATGGACACAACAGTAGCGAGTTGATTAGTATTGGCGAGAGGATTGAGAGCTTGTTTACGCATCACCTTGCAAGGCGTCGCGGGACTGTTTGTAAGCAACACAAATAAATTAACTCATTAAATATGCAAAGAAGAGTAGTAGGTCACTGTCAAACACAACAGGAAACAGAAGTAGGATGACAACGTGATCCATTTAATAAAATACGCAAATAAACAGCTAATTATACAATGCATCAATGCTACACTATATATACACACACACAAAAGTATGTGGACACCCATTCAAATTAGTGGATTTTTGTTTTTTTCGATGACTTTCAACACTGCCACTTTCATAGGATGTCACTTTTCCAACAAGTCAGTTCGTCAAATTTCTGCACTGCTAGAGCTGCCCCGGTCAACTGTAAGTGGTGTAATTGTGAAGTGAAAACGTCTAGGAGCAACAACGGCTCAACTGCGAAGTGATAGACCACAGAAGCTCACAGAATGGGACCGCCAAGTGCTGAAGTGTCTAAAAATCTTCTGTCCTCGGTTGCAACACTCACTACCGAGTTCCAAACTGCCTCTGGAAGTAACATCAGCACAAGAACTGTTCGCCGGGAGCTTCATGAAATGGGTTTCCATGGCCGAGCAGCCGCACACAAGCCTATGATCACCAAGCGCAAATGCCAAGCGTCTGCTGGAGTGGTGTAAAGCTCGCCAACCATTGAAACGCATTCTCTGGAATGATGAATCACACTAGATGAATCACGCTAGATGGAATGATGAATCTCGCTAGATTTGTCCGTTGATATGCCAACGGACAAATCTAGGTTTGGCAGATGCTGGGAGAACGCTACCTGCCTGAATGCATAGTGCCAACTGTAAAGTTTGGTGGAGGAGGAATAATGGTCTGGGGGTGTTTTTTATGGTGGGGCTAGGCCCCTTAGTTCCAGTGAAGGGAAATCTTAACACTACAGTATACAATTACATTCTAGACGATTCTGTGCTTCCAACTTTGTGGCAACAGTTTGTGGAAGGCCCTTTCCTGTTTCAGCAATACAATGCCACCTTGCACAAAGTGAGGTCCATACAGAAATGGTTTGTTGAGATCGGTGTGGAAGAACTTGACTGGCCTGCACAGAGCCCTGACCTCAACCCCATTGAATGCCTTTGGGATGAATTGGAACGCAGTCTGCGAGCCAGGCCTAATCGCCTAACATCACTTATGCTGTCGTGGCTGAATGGAAGCAAGTCCCCGCAGAAATGTTCCAACATCTTGTGGAAAGTCTTCCCAGAAGAATGGAGGCTGTTATAGCAGCAAAGGGGGATCAACTCCATATTAATGCCCATGATTTTGGAATGAGATTTTTGACGAGCAGGTGTCCACATACTTTTGGTCATGTAGTCTACCATTAAAAGGTACAAAGACAACGAAACGGTTAATTTAAATAAATAAATGGCAGCTACATATGTCAAGATCCACCCCCACAGTTCACAAACAGGGGGCAGCCATTTTGACTGAACATAAAAGTTCTAGATTGTGCCTTTAAGAGGTTCGACTTGGCAGGATCTGAGCAGCCATTTTGTTATGCTATGTAACCTGGAAGTGTTCTGCTTTCCAAAATCCACTGATTGGTCTCTACTTTGGAAATAACCTACAAATAAAACCATCACGACAAGGTGATTATTTCAATCTAAGGCTGCAAAGCCTCCCAATGGCATTTACCTCTACTTGAGCCAGCCAGACACTCAAGGTGGATGGTAGCTAGCTAGCTGGTCATTTTTTTGCTGCTACCTGGCTCTCCCTAATGTTGCACCAAATGAGATAGAAAAGTGGAGCGCCATGTGTCTGTCTGTCAGACTTTGCGTGTGTGTTGTGTGTTTGTGTGTGTGCGCATGTACGTGCACACGTGGAGCGATTTGGATGAGGGGCTGGCCTTACCAGGTCATCACATCCCCCTGCGTTATAACATAATATAGCATGGGTAAGGCTATTAGCATTAGAAAGGTCACCTTGAAAAGTATGAATCAAATTTGGGATTCGGAGGTGCCATTGAGCCAACAGGCCTATTAGTATTCATGTAGTGCGGATGAATGAAAAATAGGAGCCCTACAGGCCATAGTATTAAACTCAATAAGCGCTGATTTGCCCAACCACCAACTCCCCTGTTTTTCCACCTACAATTTCTCCCCCTTAATATTAATATTAATGGGTATATTTTGGGGGGTTTAAAGGCATGGGGCTGTCAGAATCAGAGTTCTCACGTGGCTGCCACTTATGCCACCTACCGTTGGTAGGATTAATGATTGTCTGGAGCTGGCATGACTAGCCTTATTTTCAGTATTGCTATCAAGTCAAATATTATTTGTCACATGCGCCGAATACAACAAGTGAAATGCTTACTTTACAAGGCCTTAACCAACTATGCTGTTCAAGAAAATATTTACTAAATAACTGAAGTAAAAAAATTATAAAAATAACACAATAAAATAACAATGACATCCTCGCCACTACCTCAGCAGGCAGAACTGATGAGAATGACGTTAGGCTTTTCGACTTTATACTGGTTGTACAAGTAGAAATACGTAAACTGCAAAAAAAAATGTCAACCAGTAGTAACATAACATGTGTACGGGAAAAAGGCCCTAAATGTTTTTAGTTTTTTCCTTTGCCTGATGCAGGGACTTCTGGGAGAAGGAGTTCTTATGAGGTTGAGTCACTGAACGCTGTTCCCTACCAACTCCCCTCCCTACCTGCCCATCTGTCAGCCAGTAACCTGCTTGAGTTCACCATGCCGTTAGCGCACCTGTGCCTGCCTCCTAAAATAAAGCTGTCTGACGCACACACACACACAAGAACTCTCAAACGCACTATGCTGTCATATACACACACTATGCTGTCGTTCACACATTCACACACACAGCGGCAGGTAGCCTAGTGGTTAGAGAGTTGGGCCAGTAACCAGAAAGGTGGCTGGTTTGAATACCCGACCCAACAAGGTGAAATATCTGTTGATGTGCCCTTGAGCAAGGCACTTAACCCTAATTTGCTCCAGTGGCGTCATACTACTATGGCTGACCTATCCGGTGTATGTGACAAACATATATTTTATTATCTACTCAGATACAACACACACACACACACACACACACACACACACACACACACACACACACACACACACACACACACACACACACACACACACACACTTCCAGGCTGTTGGCGTTTTGCGACGTGGATGGGAACACACAGCGTCTCTCGGTCTCTGTCCCTCTCTTGCTCACACACTCACAGTGACGTAAAGAGGACAAAAGGAATGCCTTAGGGCCACGCTCCCACAGTTCCATTACCTCAGATGAGGAACTTCTGTGTCCACACACACACGACTGTCACATACACAAACGTATGCAGACAGACAAATGTGCACAACACACACACACACACACACACACACACACACACACACACACACACACACACACACACACACACACACACACACACACACACACACACACACACACACACACACACACCATTGAGTAGCAAATGTGTTCACTCTGCCTCTCCTCATTGGGTTTAAAGTATGGCTGGAGACCACACTGTCCTGTCCCCTCCTATCCCCAGATAGACACGCACCATCGCTCTCGTCTGATAGGGGACAACATGGCAGCCCTCCCCCCGCCCACCCTGTGACGCTCCCCAACACCTTGAGCCATCTGTTTACCAACACACAGCCTGAGTCCCAAATGACACTCTATTCCCTACATAGTACACTACTTTTTACCAAAACCCCTCTGGTCAAAAGTAGTACACGACGTAGGGAATAGCGTGTCATTTGGGATGGAGTCTCAGTCACATTGTGTCCCCAACTTTGTTCATTCGGATGTTACCAGGTGCTGTCAACTCAAGGTTGGCGGTTTTTGTTCTGTTTTGGGATGAAAGATGCCCCTGAATGCTTCAATCGAGGGATTTTTCACACATTATTGTAAGTACTAGAGTGTTCCTACAATTCATATCCCTGAATGAGTTGTGTCATCTGCACACTAGTTACATTGTTACATGACAGTAGTCCATTGAATGGCACCAGGGAATGTGATCAGTTCAATCTTTTGATTTAAGATGTGAACACACTTTCGTACACAAAAATCTACGAAAGTGACAAAAAAACTGTCGAGGCAAATATAGTACTTCTAATTCGAATGATAAAACAATACAACCAACCACCCAGAAAAGCTTTCTCAAAAGACAACCACCACTTCTTTGCTCCGACGACTATGTCACGAGAAGCGACACTCCGGCGCTTCAGAGAGCAAAGTGTGTTTTTTTTTTCATAGCCACCGTCTGCTTTCTCAAATGTAGCGAGAAAAAAAAGGGCACTATTAGTCAGCATTAGTCATAAATGAATAATTTATTCCGTTTTGAAATTTAGATGAGGCTGCCGCCGAATTCCCACGCGAGGCCTCGGCACAACAAAAAGCCTGTCTGCCGAGAAGATAGATGTTTAAGTAATGCTACTGGAAAACCCGCGCCGCTGAGCGATAATACTAAGCCGTGTTGCACCCCACCCCATAGGTCCCCCCATGCTGATAGCAGCACTTTAACAGGGTTCCCAGGAGAGAAACAAGCAATGCTTACTTTTTCTAAACGGGAGGTTTGGTGGCTAGGCTGGGTGGCTGGGCTAAGTTTTAACAATGTTGCCAGCTTTAGGAGATTGGGGGAACAACACTAACAATACCCCTCCCAAACACTGTCAACACATGGTCAGTAGACAGTCATTTCATATCCGTTTTGTTTACCTACACCATGATGTAACTGCTCATCATATACCCATTTATTTCTGAGGAATACGATCTCGAAATACCTTAGTACTGCCTAACCATATCATTACCAAAACGTGTCTACAGCCTTCAACGTACTCTGACAGGCGTTATAACATATTTACTACAGTGTTACGGCGGAATACTGCTGAATTAAGGCCACAGACTCTGGTCTGTTTGCCACGTGTATGTTCAACGGCTACAGGACGTCCTCTCAACAAGACAGAAATCCCACTCTCAACAAGACAGAAATCCCACTGCTGCCACCATCTGTCAGCCAATAGTCTCGTAGACGTTCATTGAGCTCTCTGACGGGGCAAAACCGGTTAGAGGCAACTTGATAGGACACTTGCGGAAAGAAACGACAGGGATATAACCTTCCTACAGTAGGTTACGCTTATTTTGATCCCTTTCTAGTGAAAAAGAAGGATAAGGAGAGGAACGGAGCTTGAAAACGAGACTTCTGCTGTCTCAGGTGTCCTTCTAGTGGATAGACGGGCTAGACGTTCTCCCCCCTCCTCGTTTCCCTCTGTGCATTGCTTTTTTACGATTGAATAACAACCTCTATTTTAACCCCAAAAATCCCTTTTGGGGTTATCACCCAACTTCTCCTTCTCCGCCGTTGTCATCTCTCCCCTCAATCTGTCCTGAAGCAATGCGAATCTCTAAAGAATTATTCTACATTATTTTCTATTCCAGCCTCTCCCCATTGCATTCTCTATCTACATTGTGTAGTTACGTCCTGATTGATATTCTGCTGGTCAACACAAAGGCCAATTGACCTTTTTCACAGTGACGAGTGGGCACTCTGTGATTGTTCTAGACACTGGCTGACAGTAGTTTAACAAAGCATGGTGAAAAGGCTCAATTTGGAAGGAGTTTTTTCCCCTTTATTTCTTGCAGCTAATTGGACCTCTGGTTGTTTGGCTGGAGAGAATCCTAGCACATTTGTATGGCCTTCCATCGACTTGAAGAGACACGCTCCAGGAATTTGGGTTTGGCTTGCCATGGGTCAAGAGCCCCTGTCAACGTCAACGTTTGTGAGGTTGTGGGGTGACAATGTATTCTGATTAGCTACAGTACCATCACTTTTTGTTTTTATCTCCTAAAACATTGTCTTTGGTTAAATATTTGAAAGTCATAACTGACATGAAAGTTAAAAGAAACTCAGTCTCAAAAGTAGCTCTACCCAAGACAATCTTTTAATTAGAGTCAATCCATTTGAATTCAATCACTTTTTGACAGCATCCCTTTTGATTTGAAACAAAAACATCCCATACACGTTTCCCCATGCAAGAAGTGGTCAGAAAGGGACTTGTTGGACCTGAATGCCATAAACATTCAGGAGATAAAGGTTCTGTGTTGACCCGTTTTGAATACCCATCATACCAGGAAACATCCGTTGCTTCATCACCAGAATAGATCAAACGGTTTAGTTTGATATAAAAGCTAACAACAGTGTTATTGTCAAACAACGTTGTTATTTCTTGAAAAGAAAATCGTCATTTTTAAACCTAACGAAGAAAGAAAATGAGAAAATGCTAAACTCCCATTTTTAGCTTCGACCCTATTCAACATCATCTGAGGATGATGTGTTGTGCCCGCAAGGGGTGTTGTGCCCGCCATAGACATTTTTACTTGCAATTGCTACCACAAAAATGACCGCCAGTCCACCAACTGTCGAATGTCTGCTTAAAACGTCATGTCTATTCTATGATCTATATTTCTATGATTTCAATAGGTTTCCTATGGAGGAATAACAGAATAATTTAAAACAACAGATATTCCCATTCAAGTCAGCACTCTGATGTGTGAACTTCCAACCATGTTTGTTTGTACCATTTGAAAGTTCAAATTAAAAATGTGATTTCTCAGCCAAAACTTGCCACCCACCCTGTATTCAAGAGCATGTTGTGTCTTAACCAGTGGGCAAGAACAACACAAAAACCTTAGACGATGCACAATGGGGTCTAAGCTACAACATAAGCAAATAGAAAAAAAACTCTCACGTTTTCACTCTCACACATTTTTAGATCGTTGTTGTTAAAAGGTAAAAAATGTAGTTTTTTTTATTAATGTTTTTATTAATGTTTTCCCAGAAATGATAAAAACAGTTTGACAACCCTGTTTGTAAGTTTTTAAATGCTATTGATCTCAACCTTTCATCTTTTCCAGCGATGAAGACATGGATGTCTCATGGTATGGTAAACTTGGAGCAACTTTATCTCTTGGAAGTTCTGGAATTCAGGTCCAAAAAGTCACTTTGAGCACTTCGACACTGGGCAAATGTGTATGGAAGGTTTCATTTAAATCAAAAGGGGTGCTGTCAAAAAGTGATTGAATTCAAATGGATTGACCCAACAGACACTAGGACTATGTACAGTATCATCCACTTCTATCTGGTGTGCGTCCGATTTGGGATCAATTGGAATTGAAGGCAGTCAATTTAAAATATTAAAATTCAGAAATGTTCAAACTTTAGAAATAAATAGCTTCTACTTTTCAGTTTGAGAACTTATTGAAAATAAATGCACTTTTTTAGATTACTGAATTGTAATTTCAGTTTACTTCCTGAATTGACTGCCTTCAATTCGAAATGAACACAACCCTGGTGTACAGGACTGTTGCTTTTCTACCGTAAAAACTGTCTGGGCAATCCCTAACCTCCTCAACCCTCTCTCTGTCAATCAATAGTGTTTCTCATCCAGCGGGTTGATATATCATTAATAATGACTGACACGATGCTATAGTGCTAATAAACTTGGGGAATCTGCTCTGCAATGTATAGAAATGGCACATGGACAGTGTGTTGCACACACGACGGCTCGTGATGGATAAGCCTAGGTAAATGGGTTTGGACTCATCCACATAGAAGAGACTCCTGCCTTTGAATAGCCTTCCCCCTTTTGAGTTGTGGTGTGTGAATATAGGGGGCTGTGTGACCTGCGATTGCTCAGGAAAATGTAGCTATAGGCACAGGTAGCCAAGTGGTTAGAGCGTTGGACTAATAACCGAAAGGTTGCAAGATCGAATCCCCGAGCTGACAAGGTACAAATCTGTCGGTCTGCCCCCGAACAAGGCAGTTAACCCACTGTTCCTAGGCCGTCATTGAAAATAAGAATTTGTTCTTAACTGACTTGCCTAGTTAAATAAACAATTTTAAAAACATGGATGTGTGGTTTTAAAACATGGGGGATGGTGGGCTTTAGGTGCTACTAAGACGGAGTGGACAAACATGGAGATTTTCTGAGTGAGAGAACCCGACTTGGGTTCAAATAGTAGTTGCTGTCTTTCAAATACTTTTACAAATGTTATTGAGCCTGTCCATAGCGGCGGATGGGTGGGGTTTTCAACCATTTTGGAACTATTCCATTGCGCCTGGCAAGCTCAATCAAGCGCAGCTAATGTATTCGAAGGAAAACAGATACAATTTGAACACCGTCCTGAGCTGGGGATGAATGAGAATATACTGGGTAAATAGGTGCTAACTGGGGCAAGTTAAGGCAATTGTCATTCCCTCTCCATCTATTGACTATGAGTGCTATTCCATCTCCACAAGACGTAGACAAATGTGAACCCGGGTAGAGCCAAACTTCTTCAGCCGTTTCAGGAGCCAAAGAGTTGTATTACATGATTGATTTCTAGAGATGATGACTTGTCATCTCAGACTGAGAGGAGGGAAGAAGGGAGGGAGAAAGAGTCGAGCAAAGATGAGATATTTTTCTTCTCCTAACTGACAAGCCTGAAATACGGTCTATACTGGTTAACCAAAAGGAATACATTAGAAAAATTCCCATTATTTCGCTTTCAGCCATGAAAATCAATTCTGAAGTGATTGCATTCAGGGACAAGAGAGAGAGAGAAAATAGTTGATGTGCCTTTGGCTGGTCAAATGGATAGAAACAAGTATTTCTTCTCTTCCTGTTTCCCAGTCCCGAGAGAACTGCCTGAGATAGGAATGCCTAACTAACTACAGTGGGGCAAAAAAAGTATTTAGCAGCCACCAATTGTGCAAGTTCTCCCACTTAAAAAGATGAGAGAGGCCTGTAATTTTCATCATAGGTACACTTCAACTATGACAGACAAAATGAGAAAAAAAAATCCAGAAAATCACATTGTAGGATTTTTAATGAATTTATTTGCAAATTATGGTGGAAAATAAGTATTTGGTCACCTACAAACAAGCAAGATTTCTGGCTCTCACAGACCTGTAACTTCTTCTTTAAGAGGATCCTCTGTCCTCCACTCCTTAACTGTATTACTGGTACCTGTTTGAACTTGTTATCAGTATAAAAGACACCTGTCCACAACCTCAAACAGTCACACTCCAAACTCCACTATGGCCAAGACCAAAGAGCTGTCAAAGGACACCAGAAACAAAATTGTAGACCTGCATCAGGCTGGGAAGACTGAATCTGCAATAGGTAAGCAGCTTGGTTTGAAGAAATCAACTGTGGGAGCAATTATTAGGAAATGGAAGACATACAAGACCACTGATAATCTCCCTCGATCTGGGGCTCCACGCAAGATCTCACCCCATGGGGTAAAAATGATCACAAGAACGGTGAGCAAAAATCCCAGAACCACACGGGGGGACCTAGTGAATGACCTGCAGAGAGCTGGGACCGAAGTAACAAAGCCTACCATCAGTAACACACTATGCCGCCAGGGACTCAAATCCTGCAGTGCCAGACGTGTCCCCCTGCTTAAGCCAGTACATGTCCAGGCCCGTCTGAAGTTTGCTAGAGAGCATTTGGATGATCCAGAAGAAGATTGGGAGAATGTCATATGGTCAGATGAAACCAAAATATAACTTTTTTGGTAAAAACTCAACTCAACTCGTCCAACTCGTCCTCGTCCTGACAAAGAATGCTGAGTTGCATCCAAAGAACACCATACCTACTGTGAAGCATGGGGGTGGAAACATCATGCTTTAGGGCTGTTTTTCTGCAAAGGGACCAGGACGACTGATCCGTGTAAAGGAAAGAATGAATGGGGCCATGTATCGTGAGATTTTGAGTGAAAACCTCCTTCCATCAGCAAGGGCATTGAAGATGAAACGTGGCTGGGTCTTTCAGCATGACAATGATCCCAAACACACCGCCCGGGCAATGAAGGAATGGCTTCGTAAGAAGCATTTCAAGGTCCTGGAGTGGCCTAACCAGTCTCCAGATCTCAACCCCATAGAAAATCTTTGGAGGGAGTTGAAAGTCCGTGTTGCCCAGCAACAGCCCCAAAACATCACTGCTCTAGAGGAGATCTGCATGGAGGAATGGGCCAAAATACCAGCAACAGTGTGTGAAAACCTTGTGAAGACTTACAGAAAACGTTTGACCTCTGTCATTGCCAACAAAGGGTATATAACAAAGTATTGAGATAAACTTTTGTTATTGACCAAATACTTATTTTCCACCATAATTTGCAAATAAATTCATAAAAAATCCTACAATGTGATATTCTGGATTTTTTTTCCTCATTTTGTCTTTCATAGTTGAAGTGTACCTATGATGAAAATTACAGGCCTCTCTCATCTTTTTAAGTGGGAGAACTTGCACAATTGGTGGCTGACTAAATACTTTTTTGCCCCACTGTATTTCTGTTCTTACCCCGTCATCTTCCAACGTGTACCGTTTGTTGAATCACAAGCCTTGCTTTTGCTCATCTCAACTCATCTAACGCGTTTCTCCACTGCTGTAGTAAAGACCCAGAGAGTATTGTAGGTGTTCAAGGTGTTGAGGGTTTACGTAGTAAAGACCCAGAGAGTATTGTAGGTGTTCAAGGTGTTGAGGGTTTACGTAGAAAAGACCCAGAGAGTATTGTAGGTGTTCAAGGTGTTGGGGGTTTACGTAGTAAAGACCCAGAGAGTATTGTAGGTGTTGAGGGTTTACATAATAAATACCCAGAGAGTATTGTAGGTGTTGAGGGTTTACGTAGTAAAGACCCAGAGAGTATTGTAGGTGTTGAGGGTTTACATAATAAATACCCAGAGAGTATTGTAGGTGTTGAGGGTTTACGTAGTAAAGACCCAGAGAGTATTGTAGGTGTTGAGGGTTTACGTAGTAAAGAAGTAAAGAGTATTGTAGGTGTTCAAGGTGTTGAGAGTTTACATAGTAAAGACCCAGGGAGTATTGTAGGTGTTCAAGGTGTTGAGGGTTTACATAGTAAAGACCCAGAGAGTATTGTAGGTGTTCAACATGTTGAGGGTTTACATAATAAATACCCAGAGAGTATTGTAGGTGTTGAGGGTTTACGTAGTAAAGACCCAGAGAGTATTGTAGGTGTTCAAGGTGTTGAGGGTTTACATAGTAAAGACCAATAGAGTATTGTAGGTGTTCAAGGTGTTGAGGGTTTACATAGTAAAGACCAATAGAGTATTGTAGGTGTTCAAGGTGTTGAGGGTTTACGTAGTAAAGACCCAGAGAGTATTGTAGGTGTTCAAGGTGTTGAGGGTTTACATAATAAATACCCAGAGAGTATTGTAGGTGTTGAGGGTTTACATAGTAAAGACCAATAGAGTATTGTAGGTGTTCAAGGTGTTGAGGGTTTACATAGTAAAGACCCATGGAGTAATGTAGGTGTTCAAGGTGTTGAGGGTTTACATAGTAAAGACCCAGAGAGTATTGTAGGTGTTGAGGGTTTACATAGTAAAGACCCAGAGAGTAATGTAGGTGTTCAAGGTGTTGAGGGTTTACATAGTAAAGACCCAGAGAGTATTGTAGGTGTTCAACATGTTGAGGGTTTACATAATAAATACCCAGAGAGTATTGTAGGTGTTGAGGGTTTACGTAGTAAAGACCAAGAGAGTATTGTAGGTGTTCAAGGTGTTGAGAGTTTACGTAGTAAAGACCCAGAGAGTATTGTAGGTGTTCAAGGTGTTGAGGGTTTACATAGTAAAGACCCAGAGAGTATTGTAGGTGTTGAGGGTTTACGTAGTAAAGACCAATAGAGTATTGTAGGTGTTCAAGGTGTTGAGGGTTTACATAGTAAAGACCAATAGAGTATTGTAGGTGTTCAAGGTGTTGAGGGTTTACGTAGTAAAGACCCAGAGAGTATTGTAGGTGTTCAAGGTGTTGAGGGTTTACATAGTAAAGACCCATGGAGTAATGTAGGTGTTCAACGTGTTGAGGGTTTACATAGTAAAGACCAATAGAGTATTGTAGGTGTTGAGGGTTTACATAGTAAAGACCAATAGAGTATTGTAGGTGTTGAGGGTTTACGTAGTAAAGACCAATAGAGTATTGTAGGTGTTCAAGGTGTTGAGGGTTTACATAGTAAAGACCCATAGAGTATTGTAGGTGTTGAGGGTTTACATAGTAAAGACCAATAGAGTATTGTAGGTGTTGAGGGTTTACATAGTAAAGACCAATAGAGTATTGTAGGTGTTGAGGGTTTACATAGTAAAGACCAATAGAGTATTGTAGGTGTTGAGGGTTTACATAGTAAAGACCAATAGAGTATTGTAGGTGTTGAGGGTTTACATAGTAAAGACCAATAGAGTATTGTAGGTGTTGAGGGTTTACATAGTAAAGACCAATAGAGTATTGTAGGTGTTGAGGGTTTACATAGTAAAGACCAATAGAGTATTGTAGGTGTTCAAGGTGTTGAGAGTTTACGTAGTAAAGACCCAGAGAGTATTGTAGGTGTTCAAGGTTTTGAGGGTTTACATAGTAAAGACCAATAGGGTATTGTAGGTGTTCAAGGTGTTGAGAGTTTACGTAGTAAAGACCCAGAGAGTATTGTAGGTGTTCAAGGTGTTGAGGGTTTACATAGTAAAGACCAATAGAGTATTGTAGGTGTTCAAGGTGTTGAGGGTTTACATAGTAAAGACCAATAGAGTATTGTAGGTGTTCAAGGTGTTGAGAGTTTACGCAGTCTTCCCATTAGCATTTTAAGTGCACAGAAAATGATGATGCAAGCGCCAGAGAATATTTAATTTTTGCTGCCAGGATTAAGTTAAGCTCTCGAGAACATCTCTCACCGACGAAATGGTGTGTGGGCCAATGAGCCGTTTCATTGACTGCACAGTCCCATGGCCACCGCTTGCTGAATCAGAGGCTAGCCTGGCATGGCTCGGGTTGGAGCAGCATCTGATCCGCTGGGGGAATTGGGGCCCGTTGCTCCGTGGCCAGGGTCGTAACCCGTGACCGTGAATCCCAAACGGCCACCCCAACCTCTCCCTCCCTGACTCTCTACAGCGCGGCACGAGTTTCCTCTGAGGGCGTAACAACAGAATGAACCTGTACCGGGCGCCTTTCAGGGAAAAAAGAGCCGGGGGACAGGCAATTTCATGCACTTAACCCCTTTTATTTTTTTCATGAGGCCTGGCTAGAGTTTCATGGCCAGAACCTGCAATGCGAGCCGTGAATACGAGGGGCCTATAATAAGATGTTGTGGTGGTGGGATCGCCTCAGAGACCCCTCTGTGCCCTCTCTAGGAAAGAGTGCCTTTCAAAGGTCTACAGCCTTCAACGAGAGAGATGGCAGGGATAATGGATGTGGTGTTTGTGTGTGCACGTGTGTGGTGTTTGTGATCATGAGACTTGTGTGTGTGTGTGTGTGTGTGTGTGTGTGTGTGTGTGTGTGTGTGTGTGTGTGTGTGTGTGTGTGTGTGTGTGTGTGTGTGTGTGTGTGCGTGTGCGTGTGCGTGTGTGTGTGTGTGTGTGCGCGCGCGCAGAGGTAAGGGGGAAATTAAAATGCCAAATCCACATCTGTCTGAGTGCCCCGGCCTCATAGCTCATTCCAGATATGCTCATCTGTTAAAGTGGCAGCCACCGACATCCTCAAGGAGCCGTTCCTTTCCCGCAGAGAAGCGAGGGAGTGGGGAAATAAACGAGGGCCTGCCAGAGGAGAGGAAGACAGAAAAAGCGCCTCCACTTTTCTGAGGGAGCCCGCGTACTCCTAAAAATACCCCCCCTATCAGTTCCACATGGTGCATCGCATCTCAAATTATACACAATCACAGGAGAGGGGAAATTAGCACATTTGAGTACCCAAATTAGCATGCAGTGCGAATATAGTGATATAAACTCTGGTTATAGGTAACATCTCCTGTGAGACAATAACGGGATAAACGCGGGGAGGTAGAGACAGATGCAACCCTCCTCCTCCCGGGTTGTCAACGCTCGATGGCCTGTCTAAACAGACCCCCACATCTCAGCTGGGACTCTTTGCTGTGTGTCCATTAAACATGGATGAGATGGACTCAATATTGCTCATTGCTTCTTTGACACACTCTGACTTTGCACCAGTCCACATTTCAGTCCACCTCTTCCTTTCTTTCTTTCATTCTTTCTTTCTTTCTTTTCAAAGATTATTCAAGGTTATTACTTCCTCCAAAAGGCCACTTAGGATGCACAGGGGTAATATGCTGGGTATCTAAGATTTTTTTTCGACAGGTCCGTTCGCTCCAAGTGTATTTATAATTCACTCTGGTGGCATGGTTTGCTACAGATGAAACCGCACCATGGCTTTCAATGGACACATTTATTAACAAAATTCCTATCCCAATGGACCCAGGTGGGGGAAAGATATTTGCCTTCCCGACCGCTAAAGGAAATAAGCCATTTTCAGCACTATATTATACATAAAAACATGTAGATGTGGCAATGTTCCTTTGTGGGTAAACCCCATTAATATTTCATGACGGTGAACAGCAACAAGTAAACAATGGAAAGAAGGAAGTGAATCGAGAGAGAGGTTAAGAGTGCACATGCATCGAGAGCATCCGACTGCATCCTTCAATGTGTTATAGAAACCTCGGAATCCATACGCCAGTCAAGCTTCATCTCATCTTTTGACAGTTTGCAGCTTGTCTAGAGGTTTGTCATAAAACAGTAGTGAAAAGAGGGTCACTAAAGAGCTGGGGCTACGCCCTCAATCTTAACTTGTCCAGCAGTCGATCGAGACCAGTCACATACTTCATGTTTGTATTTTATTTAAAGAAAGTCAAGACCATGACAACTATCAGTATCCTCTCAAGGATATGTCAGAAAAGTTTGTTCGTTGAGTAAGTTTGAGTGCTAGGCACTTTAAGATCATCAGAAAGAGCAGGAAAGAAAAGGGATTGCAGTTGCCGCGTCTGGTGTTTGCGCCTGAGGGATACTCTGACCCTGTGACCCGAACAAACATGATGACTCAGCCAATAGAGACAAGTCCATGCTGCAACCTGTCTCTTTCAGAAAAACCACACACAAACAACCATGCATGCACACACACACAAATGAAAATGGCCGAGAACAATCTCCAATCTCGGGTCGCTGCCCTTAAGTCCGCATGACGCGCCTTCGATCTCCTGCGCCTGTCACACAACAAACCCGAAGCACGCTGACAAATCTATGTGCACCTCCACGTACGATAAAATTATAGAAGTACCCCTGTGGTATCGGGGGGAGAGAGAGAGAGACACAAGTTAATCATGTCTGAGTAGCTTCTCCCATCACTGGCAGCCCACTTTAATCAAATGATGACCTTGTAAAGCATGCACTTGTCATTTGGGACCCAAATCTCCTCGCTAATGACTAATTAGCCTCACATCACCTGTGCCTTCCAAAACTTCCATTACACCCAGAACTACGCTCAAGATAATGGAATAAACAAAAGAGGGGAGAAAAAAAAGCTCTCCCCAAAGAACGTCAGATGTGCATGCATCAATCAACAACATGGTAATCTATAATGGGTTGAGGTAATGTTTTTTTTCTTCGTCTGTCAGCGAGAGGCCACCCTTCGGTGCTCCAAAGGACAGACAATGAGGATACACGCGTTCATTAAGAGCAATTAGCGGGAAAGGGCTTGAGAAAAAGGCAGAAAACAAGTGAGGAAAAGTAAGTGATGCTAACCTTGTTTGAGGTTATGTCGGCGGAGTTGGGTGTATAACTTAAGGCCATGACACATCAGTAACTCCAAGTCAACTCAAACCAAGCCCATTTGAATAAATAGTCATTTCCTTCATGTTAGGTCTTGTTACAAAGTAGCTTTGAGATGATGACCCTTGCTATGAGGTCACACATGCGGTCTACTTGGCTTCTGAAGTGTCAACTTATCGGCACGGAGGAACACGAGGGTTTGTTTGTTCCATCCAGCGCTCCGTGCAGCTGTGGCATTTGGCGGCAGGCGCACAAACAGGCGGCGCCATTCATTACAACCATTTTATATCAGAGACACACTCTTCGTCTAGGGGCCCTAAGCATCTGCCTCCATATCAGGGAGGGAGGGAGGGAGGGAGAGGGGGATAAGGGGGTGAGTGAGAACGGGACAGAGGAAGACAAGGAGAGGCAAAAGAGGTAAAGACATTTATATAGAGAAAAGGTGTTTAAAAAAATACAGGCCATTTGGACGTCCCTCCTCTTCATCTCTCCCTCCTCATCTTCACATCACAGGAACATCTGGCTGTGAAGACGGACAATAAAAGGCCCATTGGCTGAGAGTCCATAGATCTATCTTGAATAAACACACACACACATCCTCGTCAAGTCATCCTAGAGGACTCTTGGGAGACCACCACACACTGCAGTACACAGCTGTAACAATTAGAGCTGTGGTTCTAACACACAGTCATAACTGTATTGGCCTAGAGTCTGATATGGTATTCAGCATCAAATTCAACATCAGAAACATTGCAGTCATAAATGTTTAATGGTTCAATACATACCATTTCCCATCTGAATTGATTACAATTATGTAGCAGTGGACATCAAACAGCTACATGTGTATAGTATATTGAATTTCCCACAAGACTTGAATACAATTCTGTAGCCATGAACATCATCAACATCCATTTACAGTATATGTGTCCAACTGTTCAATGTATAGCATTTCCCACCTGAATTGAATTCCAATTGGTTGCTATAATGGTAAATAGCAAGTAAGTAAGATATAAATACATACTTAAGTTGTTGGTCCAAACTCACATTAATAAAGAAGTTTAACAGAGGGAAGTAGCTATGTAAATGCTGTGGTGTAAAGTACCTAAGTGAAAATTATTTAAAGTACTACTTAATAAGTAGTTTTTTGGGGTATTATTTGTACTTTACTTCACTATTTATATTTTGACTACTTTTACTTCACTACATTCCTGAAGAAAAGAATGTACTTTTTTCCCTGACACCCAAAAGTACTTGTTCCATTTTGAATGCTTAGCAGGACAGGAAAAGGGTCCAATTCACACACTTATCAAGAGAACATCCCTGGTTATCTCTACTGCCTCTGATCTGTCGGACTCACAAAACACAAATGCTTTGTTTGTAAAGAATGCCTGAGTGTTGTAGTGTGCCAATAGCTATCTGTAAATAAATAAATAAACAAGAAAATGGTGCCTTCTGGTTTGCTTAATATAAGGAATTTGAAATAATTAATCATTTTACTTTTGATACTTAAGTATATTTAAAACCAAATACTTTTAGATTCTTACTCAAGTAGTATTTTACTGGGTGACTTTCACTTTTACTTGAGTCATTTTCTATTAAGGTATCTTTACTTTTACTCAAGCATGACAATTGGGTACTTTTTCCACCACTGTGTAAATGTAATCCAAACTTGAGCTAAAAAGTTTGTCTGCTCTTCTGTTTTCGTTGTCTACACTGTGGCCTCTCTCCAGTTCTTTATCTACTGTGATGAATGGGCCCACGCCGCGTCCCAAATAAAGATATCCCGCCGCCTCCGCCACGGTAACCAAGCACTTCAAAATAATGTGGCCAACCCAATGGAGGTTGCACTAAATTTGATCTCATTCAATTTCCTTAAACTATCTGCCAAGACACGCAAGGACAATGGCTGTCTTTTATAAATCACACGCAACACTCTCCTCTCAAAAGGGCTCCTGAGGGTTGCCCCGGGAGACATTGATACATAAAACATCACCTAGATTTTCCTACAAACCCAATTTATGAGAAGTGACACGAGTTTGGGTTGAGGAAACCGAGTACCGTCGAATGTGTCAGGTAACATCGTGCATGTCGGTCGGCGTCTGCTATTGGAGGTTATTACAAGAAATGGTAAGATATCGCTTAGATATTCTTTGAGCATTGTTTGATTCAATTTGCCCTGTACAATAGAACCCATAAAAGAGTCCCAAAAGTGCAAACTCCCAGAAAAATCAAGTGCGTCTGAAAGTACATACCACTGGTCGAAAACGGGTTGAATCAACGTTGTCTCCACGGCATTTCAACACCCCAAAATTATGTGATGTCATTAAATGAACGTGGAAAACTGATTGGATTTGCAAAAAGTCAGCATTTTGGGGGGGGGGGGGGCGAAGTTTCACCCAACTTTTAACTTAAATCAAATGACATGGTGACATTTGTTGCTGATTTCACATTATTAGACAAATCAACCAAATGTAAATCAAAACTAGACTTTGAACTGACGTCTGTGCCCAGTGGGGTGACACATGTATTTGACCCAGGTCTGCTATATACAGTATACATTGTTCATTGGCATTATGATAAATCTTTGAACAATCTGCTGTTATGGGATACATTATTGTCACTCAACACTGACTGGGCATGTTAATTCAAACTATACTGAACAAAAATATCAAAACGCAACATGTAAAGTGTTGGTCCCATGTTTCAGGAGTTGAATACAAATATTCCAGAAAATTTCCAGATGCACAAAAAGCTGATATCTCTCAAATTTTGTGCACAAATATGTTTACATCCCTGTTAGTGAGCATTTCTCCTTTGTCAAGATAATCCATCCACTTGATAGGTGTGGAATATCAAGAATCTGATTAAACTTCATGATCATTACATAGGTGCACCATAGGGCAATAGGTGCACCATAGGGCAATAAAAGACCACTAAAATACACACATGCCATAATGCCACAGATCTCTCAAGTTTTGAGGGAGCGTGCAATTGGCTTGTTGACTGCAGGAATGTCCACTAAAGCTGTTGCCAAATAATTGTATGTTCATTTCTCTACCATAAGCCGCCGCTAATGCCATTTTAGAGAATTTGGCAGGACATCCAACCGGCCTCACAGTCTCTTGAGTCTCCTGAGTCTCTCTTGTCGTGCCCTCTTCACGACTGTCTTGGTGTGCTTGGACCATGTTAGATTGTTGGTGATGTGGAAACCAAGGAACTTGAAGCACTCAACCTGCTTCACTGCATCACTGACGACGAGAATGGGGGCGTGCTCGGTCCTCTTTTTCCTGTAATCCACAATCATCTCCTTTGTCTTGATCACGTTGAGAGAGAGGTTGTTGTCTTGGTACCACACGGAAAGGTCTCTGACCTCCCTACATGCTGTCTCGTCATTGTCTGTGATCAGACCTACCACTGTTGTGTCATCTGCAACTTAAGGATGGTGTTGGAGTTGTGCCTGGTTGTGCAGTCATGAGTGAACAGGGAGTACAGGAGGGGACTGAGCATGCACCCCTGAGGGGCCCCTGTGTTGAGGATCAGCGTGGCGGATGTGTTGTTACCTACTCTTACCACCTGGGGGCAGCCCGTCAGGAAATCCAGGATCCATTTGCAGAAGGAGGTGTTTAGTCCCAGGGTCCTTAGCCTATTGATGAGCTTTGAGGGCACTATGGTGTTGAACGCCTAGCTGTAGTCAATGAATAGCATTCTCACATAGGTGTTTCTCTTGTCCAGGTGGGAAAGGGCGGTGTGGAGTGCAATAGAGATTGCATCATCTGTGTATCTGTTGGGGCGGTATGCAAATTGGAGTGGGTCTAGGGTTTCTGGGGGGATGGTGTTGATGTGAGCCATAACCAGCCTTTCAAAGCACTTTATGGCTACAGATGTGAGTGGTTTGGTCGGTAGTGTTCTTGGGCACAGGGACTATGGTGGTCTGCTTAAAACATGTTGGCATTACAGACTCGGACAGGTAGAGGTTGAAAAAGTCAGTGAAGACACTTGCCAGTTGGTTAGCGCATGCTCGCAGTACACGTCCTGGTAATCCGTCGGGCCCTGCGTCCTTGTGAATGTTGACCTGTTTAAAGGTCTTACTCACATCGGCTGTGGAGAGCGTGATCACACAGTCTTCTCGTCCATGTTTCAGTGTTATTTGCCTCGAAGCGAGCATAGAAGTAGTTTAGCTCGTCTGGTAGGCTTGTGTCACTGGGCAGCTCTCGGCTGTGCTTCCCTTTGTAGTCTGTAATGGTTTGCAAGCCCTGCCACATCCGACCAGCGTCAGAGCCAGTGTAGTACGACTCGATCTTAGTCCTGTACTGACACTTTGCCTGTTTGATGGTTCGTCGGAGGGCACAGCAGGATTTCTTATAAGCTTTAGGGTTAGAGTCCTGCTCCTTGAAAGCGGAAGATCTAGCCTTTAGCTCAGTGCGGATGCTGCCTATTATCCATGGCTTCTGGTTGGGGTATGTACGTACGGTCTCTGTGGGGACGACGTCATCGATGCACTTATTGATGAAGCCAATAACTGATGTGGTGTACTCATCAATGCCATCAGAGGAATCCCAGAACATATTCAAGTCTGTGCTAGCAAAACAGTTCTGTAGCTTTGCTTCCTCTGACCACTTTTTTATTGATCTAGTCACTGGTGCTTCTTGCGTGAATTTTTGCTTGTAAGCAGGAATCAGAAGGATAGAATTATGGTCAGATTTGCCAAATGGAGGGCAAGGGAGAGCTTTGTATGCATATCTGTGTGTAGAGTATAGGTGGTCCTGAGTTATTTTTCCTCTGGTTGCACATTTAACACGCTGATAGAAATTTGGTAAAACAGATTTAAGTTTCCCTGCATTAAAATACCTGGCTACTAGGAGCACCACCTCTGGGTGAGCGTTTTCTTGTTTGCTTATGGAGGAATACAGCTCATTCAATGCTGTCTTAGTGCCAGACTCTGACTGTGGTGGTATGTAAACAGCTACAAAGAATACAGATGAAAATACTCTCGGTAGGTAGTGTGGTCTATAGCTTATCATGAGATACTCTACCTCAGGCAAGCAATAGCTCGAGACTTCCTTAGATATCGTGCACCAGCTGTTGTTTACAAAAATACATAGACCGCCGCAACTCGTCTTACCAGACGCTGTTGTTCTATCCTGCCGGTACATCGTATAACCAGCCAGCTGTATGTTGATATTGTCAGCGTTCAGCCACGACTCCGTGAAGCATAAGATGTTAAAGTTTTTAATGTCCCATTGGTAGTTTAATCTTCCGTGTAACTCGTCAATTTTATTCTCCATAGATTGCACGTTTACTAGCAGAATGGAGGGAAGTGGGGGTTAATTAGATCACCTACGAATTCTCAGAAGGCAGCCCGACCTTCGGCCCCTCTTTCTCCTTCTCTTCACACAGATCACGGGGATCAGGGCCTGTTCCCGAGGAAGCAGTATATCCTTTGCATCGTGCTTGTCAGAGTCATGAAAGGAAAAAAGGGATTTTGCTAGTCTGTGTTGAGTAATCGCAGTCCTGATGTCTAAAAGTCCTTTTCGGTCATAAGAGACGGTAGCGTCAACATTATGTACAAAATAAGTAAAAAAAATAAGTTACAAACAACGCAAATAAACAAATCTTACTACATCTCAGTAAAATCTTTGCAATTGTTGCGTTTATATTTTTCTTCAGCATATACAGTTCAGAATGTATTCAGACCCCTTCCTTTTTTCAACATTATCTTACGTTACAGCGTTATTCTAAAATGGATTAAATAAAAACAATTCCTCATCAATCTACACACTACCCTATAATGACAAAGCAAAAACAGGTTTTTAGAAATGTTTGCAAATGTTAAACAGAAATACCTTATTTACATAAGTATGCAGACCCTTTGCTATGAGACTCAAAATTAAACTCGAGTGCATCCTGTTTCCATTGATCATCCATGAGATGTTTCTACAACTTGAATGGAGTCCACCTTTGGTAAATTCAAATGATTGGACATGATTTGGAAAGGCACACCTGTCTATATAAGGTTGCACAGTTTAAAAAAACAAGCCATAAGGTCAAAGGAATTGTCCGTAGAACTCAGAGACAGGAATGTGTTGAGGCACAGATCTGGGGAAAACTCTACCAAAAAATGTCTGCAGGTTCCCAAGAACACAGTGGCCTCCATCATTCTTAAAACGGAAGAAGCTTGGAATCACCAAGACTCTTCCAAGAGCTGGCCGCCCGGCCAAACTGAGCAATCGGGGTAGAACGGCCTTGGTCAGAGAGGTGACCAAGAACCCTATGGTCACTCTGACAGAACTCCAGAGTTCCTCTGTGGAGATAGGAGAACCTTCCAGAAGGACAACCATCTCTGCAGCACTCTACCAATCAGGCCTTTATGGTAGAGTGGTTAGACAGAAGCCACTCCTCAGTAAAAAGGCACATAGCAGCCAGTTTGGAGTTTTCCAAATGGCACTTAAAGGACTCTCAGACCATGAGAAAAAAGATTATCTGGTCTGATGAAACAAAGATGGAACTCTTTGTCCTGAATGCCAAGCATCACGTTTGGGGAAAACCTGTCACCATCCCTACGGTGAAGCATGGTGGTGGCAGCATCATGCTGTGGGGATGTTTTTCAGCGAGAAGGACTGGGAGACTAGTCAGGATCAAGGGAAAGATGAACGTAGCAAAGTACAGAGAGGTCCTTGATGAAAATCTGTTCCAGAGCACTCAGGACCTCAGGAAGGTTCACCTCAGGAAGGTTCACCTTCAAACAGGAGAATGACCCTAAGCACACAGCCAGGACAACACTTCGGGACAAGTCTCTGGTTGGACGCTCCCCATCCAACCTGACAGACCTTGAGAGGATCTGCAGAGAAGAATGGAAGAAACTCCCAAAATGCAGGTGTGCCAAGCTTGTGGCATACCCAAGAAGACTCAAGGCTGTAATCGCTGCCAAACGTGCTTCAACAAAGTAAATGTAAATGTGCATGCAAAATGTATGTGTAAAATGCATATGCATATGCAGCAGAAAAGCTGTAAAAAAAATAAAAAATATGTATTTCTCCTCCGAAGAGGGGAGAGATGGTAGAGTGGTTAATAAAAAATGAAATAAATACATAAAAATAGATTTTTTTTACTGAGTTTAAGGGTCTGAATACTTATGTAAATGTGATATTTCCAGTTTCTTTTATAAACGTTTGCAAATAAAAGCTAAAACCTGTTTTTGCTTTGTCATTATGAGGTAAAAAACCAATGTAATCAAATTTAAAATAAGGCTGTAATGTAACAAAATGTGGAAAAAGTCAACAGGTCTGAATACTTTCCGAATGCACTGTGTATGTACTGTATGTATGTATGTATGTATGTATGTATGTATGTATGTATGTATGTATGTATGTATGTATGTACTGTATGTACTGTATGTATGTATGTATGTACTGTATGTATGTATGTATGTATGTATGTATGTATGTATGTATGTATGTATGTATGTATGTATGTATGCATGTATGTATGTACTGTATGTATGTATGTATGTATGTATGTATGTATGTATGTATGTATGTATGTATGTATGTATGTACTGTACATACACACACACTCTTTTTCTTTACTGTGCTGTCCAAACTATTGAAACGTAGAAAACTATGATTGGTACAGATTTGGTCCGGACCAACCATAATTGGTCTTGTTTGGGGGTGGAGCTCATTAGAATAATAGCCGGTGTGTAGAATAATACCCAAATATGCAAAAGAGGATATTATATTTATCTACCTTTGTGTATCTATTTAGGATACATCACCATGAAGAGAATGACATTCAAATGATGCATTTCTGTATAGTAGAGATCAGGGACCTAGGATGTCATTCTCTTACCGTCATTCTTTTACCGGGTGTTGATCCACTTCACAACAGAGATGTTTTCAAACTCAAGGTTTCATATCATAGCTGACATCCCATTCTTTCTGCAGACATCTTTGAATCTTAATTCAGAGCAGATATTTAAGTGTTTTTGGAACGTGGTCACATAAAGAACTGAGGGAGATTTAACTGTCATTCTGTTACCAAACTTTGCATCTGCACTGTTCCTCAAGTAAATGTGTTATCGTAAAACGTTCAGTGGCAATTGTTAAAAGTAGACTTCTGCATATTGGTGTATGGTTTGGTAAACTTTGCAATCAATGGTTTTTGCTCAGTATACAATTTAACCCATAAGAGCCTAAGCCCTGTCTATGTTGCGTGGCATTTCAGACAAAGCATGTTTGCAAGCAAAACAGACTGCTAGCAGGCTACGCTAAACCCTGCATTGACTTTCAACTGATAATGAAACCAACAAACTATGGATTAGAAGCCAAGAGAAAACATGTTTTTATCTAGCTTCCACACCTCCCCTGGCCTCAAAACATAGATACCAAAAAGAGAGCTTCATATAGAGCAAACAAAATGATTACACATCTTTAGAGCAATCTGGGGGTCCTGTGGTCGTAACCACTTTGTCGATAGCCTTCCAGTGGGCAGGTGCGCTGATACAGATGGTTTCATGAAGATCCATTAAAAATAATTTTGCTCATCGTCAGGCCCAGGAGGGGCCCATCACACTGAGATGGGTGAGACGCACCGAACTGCCAACAGGCGCTACCAACCACAACCCTCTCCTCACCGCCCCACCGTGAGCCGCCCCGTTGCCATGGGAACGCCATGCACAGATGCAACACGGGGAGGGAAGAGAGGAAGAGGGCAGCAGATACACACCACACACATACACAGACACCTTGGGGGTGAGGACCACACAGAGGAGGCCAAAGCCACTTGCAGCCTCTTGTAGAAGATTGGGTCAGAGGGCCACATCAGTAGCATTGCTGCTACATCTATAGCATGTTAGGTTATGTTGTAAAGTCCTTGTGAGGCTGCTTATGTATAATTTGTTCACACTGTTGCAGGATAACTTTCCTGCAATGCAGGACATTTAAAACTTGCAGGGCATTTGAGGTTTAAAAAGGCTTCTGAAGTTTTTCATTTCACTTTGATTTCCCCTTATGAAAAATGTATCAACCCCTACAGAAAAAAAATGATGTATTATTATCCACATAATAATTCCCATTTCCTGTTGCTAAAGGATTATTTCCCTGCTGTTGCAGGATTATTTCCCTGCTGTAGAAAACTGGCTCAAATTAAGATCTTACATCTGTAGCTGAAAGATAAGATGTACTGGAGAGAGAAAATGTCAAAGTAATTGACAAAAATAATAAGGAATTGTGTATTTTTTCCTCTTGTTATTTTTCTATAATTTTTCTATTTTTCTCTCTGCATTGTTGTCAAGGGCCCGTAAACAAGCATTTCAATGTTAGACTACACCTGTTGTTTACAAAGCATGTGACAAATACCATTTTATTTGAATACCATATATGTTTGAATGGCTGATGTTTTGATGTTTCTTTGATATAGGGATTATCAAAAGATGTAGAAAATCAATGTTTAATAAAAATGGCTTCCTATGGGAGAGACAGTTCTTTGACAGGGGTTGTCTCCTGCCTTATCTCTCTGTCTTCAGATCCCGAGACAGGCAAATATTTAAACAGTAAACACTAAAGATTAGATGCGGTGCTGCTCTGTCAGACTCTACACACCCACACACACTCACACACAACCTACAAAACACACGCTGCGCTCTCTAAAACACACTGACACAAAAATGTGTACACCCAAACACTAGTGCTTGGTTTTTAAACAACTAATTGGCCGATGCCAGTTTATTTATTTGAATTCCATTTTGTTATTTTTTTTTCTGTGCGCGTTATGCGCAGTTTCCCTATAGGATAAATCAGATCAAGCCTGAACTGTGCAATGTAGTATGGAGTTGTGGTTTCCAGCAGGCCAATAGTCTACATTGTTTAGCGTAGGTAATTAACTACAATGACCATAATCCATTGCGTGCCTACTTGTTCAGTCTGTGTTTATTTTATGGCAGCTATGTTAGGTTAGTGTGGGGCAGACAGAGACAGAGACAGAGACAGAGACAGAGACAAAGACAGAGACAGAAGACAGTAGAATGCGCAATTCGAGAGGGATGGAGAGAAGTTGTTTCCCGAGGAATCTTTACCTGATAATACATGATCTAAGTGATTGTTAGTTGGTATTCAGCAGTCATAAAAGTATGCCATATTTACTTTTGAAGAACTACAAAAATTGTGATTTTGGGCAGCAGCTCTATAGAGATGAGATGATGACTTGGAATGAAACAACTGAAATAGTTTATTCAAGTAAAGTAATGTAAATAAATTATGGTTAATAAGTGATAAGGGACGGATCAAAATGTACAGAATGGTTACCTTGAGAAAAATGTGGGAGGGTCATGCTTTTTCAATTACAGTAAAGGGGAGGGTTTAGTCTTTTTTTAAATATAGTCCAGGGGAGGGTCTTGTAATTTCTAATTGATGAAATTTCAATATTTCTCAGTGTTAGCTGAGATTTGTCGGTCAATTCCTCCACCCACCACTCTTTTAATGGCCTACCTAAGTGTCAGTGAAGGGTTGTTAAGTTAAAACCAAGACTCGAATTGAGGGGGTGTGAGAGAGTATGCCATAGGCCTAGCTTTTATTAAAGAAAATGGCAAAAAGCGCAGGCCTACGCCTTGTTAGGATACGATTACCGAAGAAAATAAAACTGATCCGATTATATAAAGGGATCTATAACATCGCTTTGGTCTGCAACACTTTATGCTAGAAACAAGCTGTAAAATACCCGGGAAAGAAGTGACTCCGATGTATATGGGGATACCATTGTTTCTCGTTTCTTTGACATTCAGAGGCTGACTTTGCTTGGGAAGTAATCTAATTCTGTAACCATCAATTGATTAAGCGATTCACTTTCTGAACAATAGAAGACGTTAAACCCAGACAGCTTTTAGGGAAATACTTGTGAACTCTTGTTGGGTTAAGCCACAGAAGAAGATCAGCCAGCAGTTAAAACCTACCTTTTTCTGCGTCGGTCATTTTTTAAAAGTAACATACTCAGATTCCTGATGACATCTGAGATTTAATTATTTAAAAATGGGCCGTTTTCTTGCAAACAGGACACACTGATTTGTCATTGGAGAAATGTGATCAAATGAACACATAGGACTATCTTTCTGTCCATGCTAAGCCTTTCATGTTCTTAATTTGTGTGATATTAAAAAAAGATTCCGCTAATATGTCAAATTACGTAGAATTCCATGAAATAAATGTCTATTTTTTCTCTGACCTGCAAATACGATAATATATTCATGTAATGCTTTTACTATAAAGGAGATCTTACCCCTACTCTTGTCCACGGCGGTCTGCGAACCCACAACCTTCTGGCCTGCAGCCCTGTACGATATCAACAATGCTCATGTTGCCATGTAATGCTTAGATGAGACTTTAAAAGCCTCTGGTCAGTCTAAGAAGTGAAGTTCTCTGCTATCCACTTTGTTTTAATTATTATTTTGGGTGTAGGTGAGGGTCTTTTTCAAGTGTTCAGGGAGGGTATAGGTCAAATATATTTTGACAAAGGGAGGGCCATCCATTTTCATTTAGATTTTCTCCATGTAACCCTTATTATAAATAGCGTTTACTCCCTAAGCAGTAATGGGCAGTTACTACCATCATGAGATTTTTATTAACTTCTTATGGCTGCAATCCCGTTAACGGGATGATATGACAACAGCCAGTGAAAGTGCAGGGCGCCAAATTCAAACCACAGAAATCTCATAAATAAAATTCCTCAAACATACATGTATCTTATATCATTTTAAAGGTAATCTTGTTGCTAATCCCACCAAAGTCTCCGATTTCAAATGGGCTTTTCAGCGAAAGCACCACAAACGATTTTGTTAGGTCACCACCAACTCACAGAAAAAGTCTGCCATTTTTCCAGCCAAAGAGAGGAGTCACAAAAAGCACAAATAGAGATAAAATGAATCACTAACCTTTGATGATCTTCATCAGATGACACTCATAGGACTTCATGTTACACAATACATATATGTCTTGTTCGATTAAGTTCATATTTATATCCAAAAACATCCGTTTACATTGGCGCCATGTTCAGAAATGCCTCCAAAATATCCGGGGAAATTGCAGAGAGCCAGGTCAAATAACAGAAATACTCATCATAAACTTTGATGAAAGATACATGTTTTACAAAGAATTAAAGATACACTTGTTCTTAATGCAACCGCTGTGTCAGATTTCAAAAAGCTTTACGGCAAAACACAATATTCAATCATCTGAAAACAGCGTTCAGCCACAAAAGCAAGCCATACAGTTACCCGCCAAATTGTGCAGTCAACAAAACTCATTAAAAGCATTATAAATCTTCACTTACCTTTGCTGATCTTCGTCGGAATGCACTCCCAGGACTCCCACAAGAAATGTTTGTTTGGTTCGGTAATGTCCATCATTTATGTCCAAATAGCTATTTTCGTTTACGTGTTTGGTAAACAAAT
Source organism: Salvelinus fontinalis (assembly GCF_029448725.1). Classification (NCBI taxonomy): domain Eukaryota; kingdom Metazoa; phylum Chordata; class Actinopteri; order Salmoniformes; family Salmonidae; genus Salvelinus; species Salvelinus fontinalis. The sequence continues at coordinate 42,930,652 of NC_074675.1, forward strand.
CCAACGTCAGGAAGCTGACAAAATGTCCAAAAGTTTCGTAACAGTCCGTAGAAACATGTCAAACGATGTATTGAATCAATCTTTAGAATGTTTTAACATAAATCTTGAATAACGTTCGAACTGGAGAATTACATTGACTTCAGATAAGCGATGGAACAGAGCTTCCTCTCATGTGAACGCGCATGGTGAAGGCATGGTCAGGTCATGGCAGACCTGACTAATTCCCCTCTCATTCGGTCCCCCTTCACAGTAGAGGCATCAGACAAGGTTCTACAGACTGTTGACATCTCGAGGAAGCCGTAGGAAGTGCAAACTCATCCATATCTATGCTGTTACAGCATTCAACCCACATAATGCATAGTGCATTAATGTTCCAATCGAAATTGAAATCGAAAACCGTGATAATTTTTTAAATAATCAAACTGACCTCAAAAACACTAATCGCTATGCACTACCACACACACAGGTACTCACTCACACACACACACACACTCCACCATAATGTGTGACCGCGAAACCCACTCTCAAACTCTGAATCATAGTCCACTTAGCCGTGATATTTCTACAAAGTCAACATTCCCCTCTGTATTGAAAGTGTTGAGAACAGACAGGCACCACACTGACGTCCTCCACCGGCATCCTCCAACCGGCCGCTATTCAAATCCACTGTCATTCAGATTAGCCTGGGAGTCACCAGATGCCTGCGGGCGCTGCAACAGCAGCACACTGAAACTCCGTAATTAATCCCAGATTACATCCTTCGCCTCTAAGGCTCCATCACGCCAGTTAGCTCTGAGAAGTGCTTCCCAAGGTTAAGAAGAAACTGAGAAGCGTCAGTACACATGTTGGTCTTCTACAGAATGACACGCTGGTCTGGAGTGACATTACATTCATTGTCAGTATTACAACATATTTATAGTTTATTCAGATGGGAAATGCTATCTATTGAACAGCTGAACACATAACTAGATATATTTGATGTTCACCGCATGGGAGGTTAGCTCTGAAAACTGCTTCCAAAGGTTGAGAAAAACTGGGAAACAGCAATACCCACACTAATCTGAGAAACAGAAATACACACACTAATCTGACAAACAGCAATACCCACACTAATCTGACAAACAGTAATATCCACACTAATCTGAGAAACAGCAATACCCACACTAATCTGACAAACAGCAACACCCACACTAATCTGGGAAACAGCAATATCCACAAAAATCTTACAAACAGTAATACCCACACTAATCTGAGAAACAGCAATACCCACAATAATCTGAGAAACAGCAATACCCACACTACTCTGAGAAACAGCAATACCCACAATAATCTGAGAAACAGCAATACCCACACTAATTTGAGAAACAGCAATACCCACAATAATCTGAGAAACAGCAATACCCACAATAATCTGAGAAACAGCAATACCCACACTAATCTGAGAAACAGCAATACCAACACTAATCTGAGAAACAGCAATACCAACACTAATCTGAGAAACAGCAATACCAACACTAATCTGAGAAACAGCAATACCCACAATAATCTGATAAACAGCAATACCAACACTAATCTGAGAAACAGCAATACCCACACTAATCTGAGAAACAGCAATACCCACAATGATCTGGTAAACAGCAATGCCCACAATAATCTGGTAAACAGCAATACCCACACTAATCTGAGAAACAGCAATACCCACAATAATCTGACAAACAGCAATACCCACACTAGCCTGAGAAACAGCAATAGACAAACTAATCTGACAAACAGCAATACCCACACTAATCTGAGACACAGCAATACCCACACTAATCTGAGAAACAGCAATGCCCACACTAATCTGAGAAACAGCAATACCCACACTAATCTGAGAAACAGCAATACCCACACTAATCTGAGAAACAGCAATGCCCACAATGATCTGAGAAACAGTAATGCCCACACTAATCTGAGAAACAGTAATACTCACACTAATCTGAGAAACAGCAATACCTACAATGATCTGGGAAACAGCAATGCCCACACTAATCTCAGAAACAGCAATACCCACAATAATCTGAGAAACAGCAATACCCACAATGATCTGAGAAACAGCAATACCCACAATGATCTCAGAAACAGCAATACCCACAATAATCTGAGAAACAGCAATACCCATACTAATCTGAAAAACAGCAATACCCACACTAATCTGAGAAACAGCAATACCCACAATGATCTGGTAAACAGCAATACCCACACTAATCTGAGAAACAGCAATACCCACAATAATCTGAGAAACAGCAATACCCACACTAATCTGAGAAACAGCAATACCCACACTAATCTGACAAACAGCAATACCCACACTAATCTGAGAAACAGCAAAACCCACACTAATCTGGGAAACAGCAATACCCACACTAATCTGACAAACAGCAATACCCACACTAATCTGACAAACAGCAATACCCACACTAATCTGAGAAACAGCAAAACCTACACTAATCTGAGAAACAGCAATACCCACACTAATCTGACAAACAGCAATACCCACACTAATTTGAGAAACAGCAATAACCACAATAATCTGAGAAACAGCAATACCCACAATAATCTCAGAAACAGCAATACCCACATTAATCTGAGAAACAGCAATACCCACACTAATCTGAGAAACAGCAATACCCACAATGATCTGGTAAACAGCAATGCCCACAATGATCTGGTAAACAGCAATACCCACACTAATCTGAGAAACAGCAATACCCACAATAATCTGAGAAACAGCAATACCCACAATAATCTGAGAAACAGCAATACCCACACTAATCTGACAAACAGCAATACCCACAATAATCTGAGAAACAGCAATACCCACACTAATCTGACAAACAGCAATACCCACACTAATCTGAGAAACAGCAATACCAACACTAATCTGAGAAACAGCAATACCAACACTAATCTGAGAAACAGCAATACCAACACTAATCTGAGAAACAGCAATACCCACACTAATTTGAGAAACAGCAATACCCACAATAATCTGAGAAACAGCAATACCCACAATAATCTGAGAAACAGCAATACCCACACTAATCTGAGAAACAGCAATACCAACACTAATCTGAGAAACAGCAATACCAACACTAATCTGAGAAACAGCAATACCAACACTAATCTGAGAAACAGCAATACCCACAATAATCTGAGAAACAGCAATACCAACACTAATCTGAGAAACAGCAATACCCACACTAATCTGAGAAACAGCAATACCCACAATGATCTGGTAAACAGCAATGCCCACAATAATCTGATAAACAGCAATACCCACACTAATCTGAGAAACAGCAATACCCACAATAATCTGACAAACAGCAATACCCACACTAGCCTGAGAAACAGCAATAGACAAACTAATCTGACAAACAGCAATACCCACACTAATCTGAGACACAGCAATACCCACACTAATCTGAGAAACAGCAATGCCCACACTAATCTGAGAAACAGCAATACCCACACTAATCTGAGAAACAGCAATACCCACACTAATCTGAGAAACAGCAATACCCACACTAATCTGAGAAACAGCAATGCCCACAATGATCTGAGAAACAGTAATGCCCACACTAATCTGAGAAACAGTAATACTCACACTAATCTGAGAAACAGCAATACCTACAATGATCTGGGAAACAGCAATGCCCACACTAATCTCAGAAACAGCAATACCCACAATAATCTGAGAAACAGCAATACCCACAATGATCTGAGAAACAGCAATACCCACAATGATCTCAGAAACAGCAATACCCACAATAATCTGAGAAACAGCAATACCCATACTAATCTGAAAAACAGCAATACCCACACTAATCTGAGAAACAGCAATACCCACACTAATCTGAGAAACAGCAATGCCCACAATGATCTGAGAAACAGTAATGCCCACACTAATCTGAGAAACAGTAATACTCACACTAATCTGAGAAACAGCAATACCTACAATGATCTGGGAAACAGCAATGCCCACACTAATCTCAGAAACAGCAATACCCACAATAATCTGAGAAACAGCAATACCCACAATGATCTGAGAAACAGCAAGACCCACAATGATCTCAGAAACAGCAATACCCACAATAATCTGAGAAACAGCAATACCCATACTAATCTGAAAAACAGCAATACCCACACTAATCTGAGAAACAGCAATACCCACAATGATCTGGTAAACAGCAATGCCCACAATGATCTGGTAAACAGCAATACCCACACTAATCTGAGAAACAGCAATACCCACAATAATCTGAGAAACAGCAATACCCACACTAATCTGACAAACAGCAATACCGACACTAATCTGACAAACAGCAATACCCACACTAATCTGAGAAACAGCAAAACCCACACTAATCTGGGAAACAGCAATACCCACACTAATCTGACAAACAGCAATACCCACACTAATCTGACAAACAGCAATACCCACACTAATCTGAGAAACAGCAAAACCCACACTAATCTGGGAAACAGCAATACCCACACTAATCTGACAAACAGCAATACCCACACTAATTTGAGAAACAGCAATAACCACAATAATCTGAGAAACAGCAATACCCACAATAATCTCAGAAACAGCAATACCCACATTAATCTGAGAAACAGCAATACCCACACTAATCTGAGAAACAGCAATACCCACAATGATCTGGTAAACAGCAATGCCCACAATGATCTGGTAAACAGCAATACCCACACTAATCTGAGAAACAGCAATACCCACAATAATCTGAGAAACAGCAATACCCACAATAATCTGAGAAACAGCAATACCCACACTAATCTGACAAACAGCAATACCCACACTAATCTGAGAAACAGCAATACCCACACTAATCTGACAAACAGCAATACCCACACTAATCTGAGAAACAGCAATACCCACAATGATCTGGTAAACAGCAATGCCCACAATGATCTGATAAACAGCAATGCCCACACTAATCTGATAAACAGCAATGCCCACAATAATCTGAGAAACAGCAATAGCCACACTAGCCTGAGAAACAGCAATAGCCACACTAATCTGACAAACAGCAATACCCACACTAATCTGACAAACAGCAATACCCACAATAATCTGAGAAACAGCAATATCCACACTAATCTGAGAAACAGCAATACCCACAATGATCTGGGAAACAGCAATACCCACAATGATCTGAGAAACAGCAATACCCACAATGATCTGAGAAACAGCAATACCCACAATGATCTCAGAAACAGCAATACCCACAATGATCTCAGAAACAGCAATACCCACAATAATCTGAGAAACAGCAATAACCACAATAATCTCAGAAACAGCAATACCCACAATAATCTCAGAAACAGCAATACCCACAATAATCTCAAAAACAGCAATACCCACACTAATCTCAGAAACAGCAATACCCACACTAATCTGAGAAACAGCAATACCCACAATGATCTGGTAAACAGCAATGCCCACAATGATCTTGTAAACAGCAATACCCACACTAATCTGAGAAACAGCAATACCCACAATAATCTGAGAAACAGCAATACCCACACTAGCCTGAGAAACAGCAATAGACACACTAATCTGACCACCAGTAATACCCACACTAATCTGAGAAACAGCAATACCCACAATAATCTGAGAAACAGCAATACCCACACTAATCTGAGAAACAGCAATACCCACACTAATCTGGGAAACAGCAATGCCCACACTAATCTGAGAAACAGTAATACTCACACTAATCTGAGAAACAGCAATACCCACACTAATTTCAGAAACAGCAATACCCACACTGATCTGAGAAACAGTAATACCCACAATGATCTGGGAAACAGCAATACCCACACTAATCTGAGAGACAGCGATACCCACACTAATTTGGGAAACAGCAATACCCACAATAACCTGGAGCATGACCCCATAGAGGTGGGGAGAGGGCTGAAGGTAAGGTTCTGGTATGGAGTTCTGGAAAAAATAAATAGTGAGGGTACACCGTACCAGTAAAACATGAGCCTATCACAATAATTACAATAAAAGTCAAGAAAACTGTAGGCCAGTAGTAGGCAATCTTGTTCCTGGAATGTTACAGGTACTGCAGGATTTTGTTCCAACTAGGCACCTCACCAGACCAACTGAGCTAATTGATCAGTTAAGTGATTGCCTAAATTCAACATACCTGATCTTCCTGGTGGGTTAAATCAAAAACATGAAGTGCCTGCGGCCCTGCAGGACGAGGGTCGTCTACCCCCGCTGTAGGCTACTACACTATTATTTATGATTAATGCATGTCAAAAGGCATGAAAAATGTGTGTAGTATAGCGGGTGGTATAGCCTGGGGGAGTTATCTACATAGCAAGACAAGACAGGGTAACATACTACTAAGACAACACCTAACAAGATCCTCAAGTTTCAGATATCGAGTGTTGTTCAGGGCTATCAACTGAATTCGTTAGAATATCTTCTTATTTTGAGACGTGTTCAAATGTCCTCCTAAATGAAAATAAGAGCCAAAGTTGTGGGCTGACCCAATGTGATTTGTTACAAGCCTAATAGTGCCTAACTCTCTCCCTCTCTTGAATGCTGATATTTCGGCTGACCTTTCAAAGCTCAATTCCTTTTTCCTCAGCCATCGAATCTAAATTAAATAAATTAACTACATAATACATTAAAGCAGTTTCAATTAAAAATTGAAATCCCTTTGATGCCAGCGAACCGTTTGTTGATGTGCTTGAGAAAGTGCGACACCCCCGTTTCAGTGGGGAGGCCATAAGGGTCTGTTTACTTCTGATTAGAGCGGGCCGAGTCATTTCTCACAGAGGGGGAGCGTTGTTGTTTCTCCTGCCACTCTCTGTACTGCATTGGAGCCATTCGGCACAGCGACCATGAAAGACTCCATCTGACTAAGCAGGATGTCGGTTTGCCCGCTCTCCCTATTTCGCTCATTCTATCCCTCCCTGCCACCCTCCGTCTGTCTTAAAGTTTGGCTACTGATGTGAAATGGCGTCTGTGTGCGGCTCATCTTCAAGCGGCTGGAATCGTAGCCCGATACAACCCCCCCCCCCCCCCCCCCCCCCCCAGACAAGCCGGGAGCCCTTAAATTAAGTCAATCATTTAGTCGTAACAAATTACAATAATAATTAAATCATTAACACATTAAATATAGCAATTAGAAATCGTGTCCTACATGAATGAATTTGAGTGAATTTTATGGGGGAGAGCAAATGGAGCAATGGAGTGTGCCAAAACACACTTATTATTTTATTTATTTAATATTTTTCTTCTTTAACTACACACTTTGGAGCGTGTTGCACAACCTCGAGAGTAACCCTCCGCTAAAGAAATGAATAAATAACCGCAGATCAGAATCTGCAAATGATAATTAAAAAATGAAGTGAAAAGGTATCAAAGTATAAACCACGTTGAACGAGGATTCTGTCTGTTACAGTCTGGTTCACATCCCAGTAACTTCAACTAACGTATTTGCCTCAATGTTTACATTTAGTTGGTGGGTCCACTTTGATTGTATACACATCTTACAGGGTGTGGCTTTAATAAGACTTGACTTATGTTTAAGTGGTGTTTTTTTATACATTGATACATTATATATAAACCTCACCAGTCTCCCAAACTACATTTCCCGGTCGCCTAGCAACAGCAGCACTCCCTAGTTGAGGCGAAGCGGGGTCAGGGGGAAAAAACGCATGCCAACCTAGACCGCCTCGTGCTTGATGAAGCTCACCAATTGTTAGCTCTGGCTAAGGTGATGTCTCTGGACCTCTGAGTCCTGGTGAAAATAGGTAGCTAGCTAAGTGGTGGGGATGTCGTTGAGATGGTTAGAGCTTGGGTGTAATCCCCTTATATCCCCGCCAACAGACATGGCCTCACAGTTAGAAAGCTGCTGGAACGGCACATTGGAACAAAACACAGTGTTGTAACAAGCAGGGCTTTGGTCCGTGTTCGTTTTGGAGCTTGGATGAAGAGTTGTTTTCATTTGATTTGTGTATGTGTGTGTGCGAGTTTGTGCATGCCTGTTCACGTTGCGGCAGATCGCCTCCATATGTCTTGAAAGTTACCAAAAGACAAAAAGTCAATGTCATTTCAACATAGCAGAACACAAAGTCCTCTAAACAGTCTCAGACAAAGAAAACAGCTGTTGCTCAATGAGCTACAAATGTTGGCCATGACATTGAGTCCTCCAGCTAGTTTGCAGGTGGGTCCGTTTCTCCTGAGTGCAGCCCATTGGTCTGTTGGTAATTCACCTCATTTGGAGGTTGTAAATAATGCCTGGTGCCATGGCTTCAGTGGCGCGTGGACTAGGAAATGGCCTTCTGGAGGCGTCGAGAGGAGATCTGTGTGCCTGACCTGAGACCGGAGCCACTGCATGGCTCGCTGGTTACAGCTGCCACGCAGCCAGGTAAAATTGATCAGTTAATTGTCTGTTTATCATTTCTAGGAGGATGAGAAGAGGCCAAGGATTCCACTGCGAACATGGACACTAACTCTTTTTCTCTCTACCTATCATCCATTCACTTTTTTCACAGTTATTTTACACTATTGATGACATGATGAGCCTTTGGGGGAATGATTGTGTGAGAGTCCATGTGTTTCAAGGAGTAGCTTTGTCTGTATGTTGTGTGTTTGTCAGAAGTGGACATTAGCTTTCCTATTTATGTGAACTTTCACTGATCTATGCATGCTTTCACCAATGATTGACCTTAATTGATTTTATGTGTGTGCTGTGACTTGGAGATTTGCTGTGCTTAATACAATTATTATTTTTAATCCACCCTCCTAATTGGAGCATCCCCCTAAAACACATCTCTCTTTCAGTGCTGTTCACGCCCTCCGCCTCCTTTTAGAACCTGTGTTCGAGTCGAGCACCTCTGTCAGGCCAGAGAAGATGCGTGTCCATGACGCTGGAGTACAAGATGCAAGCTGTCGGTCCACACTACAAAACGTCTGAGCTGTGGAGCTCTGGTTGACGCAAGCTCTTAGTGGGATCCGTTCAGGGTTGTCGACTATCGTTTGTCTTTTGTAGTTCAGGCTCCAAGTGCCACTCCCCGTGCTCACGGTGGTGGATTCGCCAGGTATTGGTAACGATTAATGATATACGACGTAACTTATTGCTCTTAAAGTGACAGTAATGTGATTGTAGTCCTAGGTATTATTGTCTAAGTAGTACCAAACAACCATCCATATCTGTCTTGATTTACTGTTATTTATACTGGCAAAGTTGAAATCGAATACGGTCAGTTGGTTTTAAATGTTGTAACTGAAAGAGCTTTCTAATGTTAGATTTTTTTATGTAAAGTGTTGTCTGATCCATTGCATTGCTCATGACCCAACTCAAAGGTGACCTGTCACGAACCTGTGTTATGTTCTGGTTGAGGTGTTCCCCCTCAGGAACTGGCGTAGTCTGGTAGTTGAACAGTTTTAGTCACAGCCCCTCTCGGCCAGGGTGTGTGTTTGTGCATCTATACTTTGTTCTTCTAAAAATAATTCACTTTAAATAGTATCTATTCTTCATCATACAGTATACACATGCTCCCACTGTGAATAAGGTCAGAGTGCATGCAGCCTCATCCCCAGGCTAACTTGCTACAGCATATAGAGCCTGCAAATACCAAAACAAAGTGGGACTTGAAAGAGCCGTGTGTTCAAATCGAGGCGGGAGAGAGAGCCTGCAACAGCTGTATTAGATGGGACTTTGAAAAATTCAGAAAATGGCCAATAAATATTCTATCACAGCGACCCTATTTTTGGGAAGCCCAATTTGATTCTGAATTTAGGCCATAGAGAAAGCATCCCTATAAAGTTCCCATTATGGCGTCTAAAAGCACACAGGCAGCGCCATTCAGGCAATCTCTACTTTGAATTAGTCAGTTTTCTTCAACATGATCCTGGTTGGACAAGACTCCAACCGGGTCATCAGGAGGTCAGCCAATGAACAGCCAATGAAGTTGGAAGTCCCTCCCAGTTGACTACATTAAAATGGTAGAAGCCCCCCATGGCGCTGCCCGTGCTGATGTGGCCTTTTGGCCACGAGAGGCCTCTATCATTCTCTATGGTTTGGGTATATAACAAATGTGAAAAACAGTTCTAAAAGACTTCCTTGTTTAGCCTAAATCACTTGCACTGCTCACACTTGGAAATCCAAAATGTAGAGGGGAGGTTCTATGGTGATGGCCAGAGATTAGCCGATGAAAATCCAGCAGGAGTTTTTCCCGCTCCTGCCTTAGGCTTCATTCAAGTCCCTTGTGAAACCAGCTGGTGGACGAGATTAGTGGATGCTAGTCTAGCACCCCCAGACAACAGTTGACAATCAATCCCCTGTGCTGCATTAGTGAGATGGGGATCAAATGCCTTGAGTGAAAGCATAATGCAAGGGGCTTGACAACTTCTCAATTCAGCCTCCTGAGTGGCGCAGCGATCGAAGTTACTGCATCACAGTGCACAGACCCGGGTTCGATCCCAGGCTGTGTCGCAGCCGGCCCACAACCAGGAGACCCATGAGGCAACGCACAATTGAACCAGCGTTGTCCGGGTGAGTGGAGGGTTTGGCCGGCCGGGATGTCCTTGTCCCATCGTGCTCTAGCGAATCCTTGTGGCGGGCCGGGCGCATGCGCACTGACTTCGGTCGCCAGTTGTACAGTGTTTCGTCGGACATATTGGTGCAGCTGGCTTCCAGGTTAAGTAAGCAGTGTGTCAAGAAGCAGTGCAACTTGGCAGGATGGCGTTTCGGAGCACGCATGGCTCTTGACCTTTGCCGCTCCCGAGTCCGGCGATGGGACAAGACTGTAACTACCAATTGGATATCACGAAATATAGGAGAAAAAGAGGGGAAAAGTATATAAAAAAACAAACTCAATTCATACTAATTTGCAGATAGAAAACAAATGCATTTGAGGTATCAGAATTGTCTCGTGATCACTATGACGACCCAATGGGCATTGCTTCGGGGTAAAAACCTGCACGTAAAATCAGCATGCATATTTGGTTGACATTTTTTTGAGTTGTCAACCAATGTGAATTCTACTTTAAATAAACCAAAGTTTAAAATATTGTTGTTTTGTGATTGAAATCTGGTTAAAAAGACCATTGTGTTCCCAACCAAAAATTCCATTGAAGTTCAACGTCAGCATGTTCACAGATGACATTGATAGAATGTAAGTTCAACGTATTTTTGCCCGGTGCTCGTCAGAGCAGCATTATGCAAAAACATGGTAGAGGACGGAAGACTCCCAGACAGAGGCCCTGACTTGGGGCAATGCCATCACCTCGACTGCAAGGCAACAAAGACCCAGGGGCCAGCCAATGCTATCAAAGGTCTATTTCTGTATACATTCCACAATACCATGAGGATGATGATCTCTCTCCCATCGATCACCAAGGTCTACATATTTTTAGACAGCATTGATTCTATATTGGCTTGTGTATTCCAGGAAGCATTAACAGACAAGCTTGTGTGAAGTGGTGTGTGTAAGCCTTCGCGCATGCATGTGTTTGTGTGTGACGGGGAGAGAGACAAGAATAGTGGAATGGGTGAATAACAAATGTCGTTGATTTCAGATGTATGGGCGGAGAGGAGCTCAGGTAACAAGGGATTTCACCAAGAGAATGTAGGCCTATTCGCTATGTCAAGGGGTTTCGCCACAAGAAAAATAGGGTCCAACAACAGATCTATTTCAATGCACATTTCCATAAGCCTATAGTGCCTTTCTATCAAAAACTCTACTTTAAAAATAGCATTGTGATGGTTTGAGGAAGAACGATGGAAAAAGTCCCCTCAGGGCAATAGTCTTTCACAACCCCACTACTTGTTCTTTCAATCAGGCGTGCAGCAGCAGTGTTCAGTGTTATCTCCCAAACTGCTGTTTGTTTTGATAGAGCGGCCTGCTACCCCAATTGGCGTTCACTTGTCACAGCTGCGAGCTAAATCAGAGCCTCACACGGCCTCAATATTTCCCGACACCCTCAGAAGCCTCTTATACTCTGATACTCCCGCCACAGTTTCCCACAACAGCAACGTTTGTCTCCTTTGCCACCAGCCCTCCGACTTCCTTTGCTAAATGGATGCTTTACGAAATATATTCTTTGGTGTGTGGCGTTAATCTATGGCTGCCTTTTAATGAAACTATGAGGAATTACCACTATCCAACATTAAAGTGCTTAAATTATGGATTAACATCCCGAAATTCATTAGCAGACGAATGCCAAGCTCCAATGGTGCCCCATTGAAAAATAATAGCAAGTACTTTTCAAAAAATCGCGGTCACTGATTTGGCGGATAACTTTTCGGAGATGCACAGATATGATCCATGCTGATAATACTACAGGCGTGTCATGTGCTTAACATTAATGTGGTATGAATCCTAAATGACTTTGAGGAATATTAGGAGAAATCCCTCAGAAAGGCAATACATAAGCTTTTCCATAAAACATATGAGCTATAGTTCATGAGGCTGAGAAATTATATTTTCATGTAAGACTAGAGCCAAGGCCACTAAAATGTACTAATTAAGCAATCATTTGAAGCTAATTATCATTAAGCATTATGCTCTTTGAAATCTAGAAGACACAATATATATGTTTCAAATAGTCATTAATAATACAATGTTTCACCCAGTTCTAAAAACATTAACAGCCCAACTACAATTCATTGTTTGATCACACTGAAATAACCAGAAGCTAGTTGTGTGACAAAATACCATTAACATGCTTATCGAGGGCCAGAAGGGATCAACAAATTTGAATATTATTGTTCCCTAAAAGCAATGCATGCAACGGCTTTGAAGTAATGTGCTGTACAAACCAAGGTTAAATTAGGTTGCTTAAACTCTAAGGGAGGGTTCTACACTATATACAATGCATCACAGATTTACATATTATAACTCATTTGATAGGATCTCTGTGCAGTGCATAGCCTCACAGTTTAACCATACATTTGTATTAGATTCTTCAACCCCGGTTGGCATTCAGGTGGATTCAATATACTGAACAGTGCAGATAGAAATGCAATGAATAGAGCTAACTTCCTTACTCTATACATGTCAGAGAAGCATGTCTCTTCTATGCAATATATTTCTATTAACAGAGCCCTCGATCATTGTGGTAGAGCTAATCACTTGTCAATATCAGAGGCTTATTTTCTGAGCCTGTCTCTGTCAGTCGCCCCTCATTGGCTACGTGATGGACTGCCCTTCCTCACTCCCTGAACACATTTCAGCCACCGGGGCAAGGCCCCCATCTGACGCGACATGATTAAGACATGGAGGAAGGGAGGATTGTGGGTGGGAAGGTGTGTGTGGGGAATGGGTTGGAGTTAGAGATGTGTAAGTGTGTGTAGCAGGTTAGAGCTTACCATCGTCACCCACCACCCTACTTCCTCATTCTCATACCAGTCAGATCCCAATCCATTCGCTGGGAAGAACTCTTCCCCATCAAGCCAATCATCTGAGAGGAGTAGAAGAAGAGCGAGTGGGCGGCTTCATCTGATTCAGTCAAATACTAATGTGGAATGTACCACCCAGTATACAGATATCCGAACCTCACCTCTCCATGCCTCCTCTCTTCAACCTCTCCCCTCTCCAACCTCCCCAACCTCCCCAACTCTCCAACCTCTCCAAGCCTACTCTCTCCAACCTCCCCGTCTCGCCAACCTCCCCATCTCTCCAATCTCCCAAAGCCGCCTCTCTCAAAGCAGCCTCTCTCCAACCTCCCCCTCTCTCCAACCTTCCCAACCTCCCTGCCTCTCCAGCCTCTACAAGCCTACTCTGTCCAAAATCCCCGTCTCTCCAACCTCCCCATCTCTCCAATCTCCCAAAGCCTACTCTCTCAAAGCATCCTCTCTGCAACCTTCCCTTTTCTCCAACCCCCCTCTCTCCAACTCTGCTCTGCTCTCCAAGCCTCCTCTCTCCAAGCATCCTCTCTCCAAGCCTCCTCTCTCCAAGCCTCCTCTCTCCAAGCCTCCTCTCTCCAAGCCTCCTCTCTCCGTGCATCTCTAAGCAGACCATCAAGCCATTGTAAAACTGACAGCCATAGGCTGCATTTAGACAGGCAGCCAAATTCTGATGTTTTTTTTCACTAAATTGGTATTTTGACCAATGAGATCAGCCATTGTAAAACTGAGCACCATAATGTTCTGGAGCTGTAGGGGCTCATTAGGATGTATAAACCTGCATAGCACCTTCATTCATATGCTCCATAAACTGCCGGGGCTAGATATTTTTTGTTGTTGTTGCCTGCCTTGTGACATGGAGGATGGACAATAAACCTGCAATAATATTCATGCCACAAGATTGATTTGCAAAATAAACTCAGCAAAAAAATTAAAGTCCTCTCACTGTCAACTGCATTTATTTAGAGCAAACTTAACATGTGTAAATATTTATATGAACATAACAAGATTCAACAACTGAGACATAAACTGAACAAGTTCCACAGACATGTGACTAACAGAAATTGAATAATGTGTCCCTGAAACAAAGGGGGGTCAAAATCAAAAGTAACAGTCAGTATCTGGTGTGGCCACCAGCTGCATTAAGTACTGCAGTGCATCTCCTCCTCATGGACACACCAGGTTTGCCAGTTCTTGCTGTGAGATGTTACCCCACTCCTCAAACAAAGGCACCTGCAAGTTCCCGGACATTTCTGGGTGGGAATGGCCCTAGCCCTCACCCTCTGATCCAACAGGTCCCAGACGTGCTCAATTGGATTGAGATCCGGGCTCTTCGCTGGCCATGGCAGAACACTGACATTCCTGTTTTGCAGGAAATTACGCACATAACGAGCAATATGGCTGGTGGCATTGTCATGCTGGAGGGTCATGTCAGGATGAGCCTGCAGGAAGGGTACCACATGAGGGAGGAGGATGTCTTCCCTGTAATGCACAGCGTTGAGATTACCTGCAATGACAACAACCTCAGTTCGATGATGCTGTGACACACCGCCCCAGACCATGACGGACCCTCCACCTCCAAATCGATCTTGTTCCAGAGTACAGGCCTCGGTGTAACACTCATTCCTTCGACGATAAACGTGAATCTGACCATCACCCCTGGTGAGACAAAACCGTGACTCGCCAGTGAAAAGCACTCTTTGCCAGTCCTGTCTGGTCCAGCGAAGGTGGGTTTGTGCCCATAGGCGACGTTGTTGCCGGTGATGTCTGGTGAGGACCTGCCTTACAACAGGCCTACAAGCCCTCAGTCCAGCCTATCTCAGCATATTGCGGACAGTCTGAGCATTGATGGAGGGATTGTGTGTTCCTGGTGTAACTCGGGCAGTTGTTGTTGCCATCCTGTACCTGTCCCGCAGGTGTGATGTTTGGATGTATCGATCCTGTGTTGTTACACGTGGTCTGCCACTGCAAGGACGATAATCTGTCCATCCTGTCTCCCTGTAGCGCTGTCTTAGGCGTCTCACAGTACGGACATTGCAATTTATTGCCCTGGCCACATCTGCAGTCCTCATGCCTCCTTGCAGCATGCCTAAGGCACGTTCACGCAGATGAGCAGGGACCCTGGGCATCTTTCTTTTGGTGTATTAAGTTTTCATAACTGTGACCTTAATTGCCTACCGTCTGTAAGCAGTTAGTATCTTAACGACCGTTCCACAGGTGCATGTTCATGAATTGTTTATGGTTCATTGAACAAGCATGGGAAACAGTATTTAAACCCTTTACAAAGAAGATCTGTGAAGTTATTTGGATTTTTACAAATTATCTTTGAAAGACAGGGTCTTGAAAAAGGGACGTTTCTTTTTTTCTGAGTTTACATCTTTACTGGGACACGTATCTGAATAAGTCAGGGCTTTGACTGTGTATATGTATATGAATGGCAGTGAATGAATGAATGGTGGTGTCAAAGATTTACAGTACCAGTCAAAAGTTTGGACACACCTACTCATTCAAGGGTTTACTTTACATTTTACTATTTTCTACATTGTAGAATAATAGTGAAGACATCAATACTATGAAATAGCACATATGGAATCATGTTGTAACCTCAAAAGTGTTAAACAAATCAAAATATATTTTATATTAGAGATTCTTCAAAGTAGCCACCCTTTGACTTGATGACAGCTTTACACACTCTTGGCATTCTCTCAGCCAGCTTCATGAGGTAGTCACCTGGAATGCATTTTAATCAACAGGTGTGCCTTGTTAAAAGTTTATTTGTGACCAGTTTCAGGAATCTAGGCGTAGGTCGCGGGTCACTACTTCACAGGAGAGCCGTTTAAACGTAATCCCTTCTCGAACTTGTGAACTTCCATGTGCCCTAATAAGAAACTTGTAGGCCATTGATAAATACAAATACAATTGTTAAATTACGAGCCTAGTTAATTTATCCAAAGAAAAAGTCAGCAACCTTCCCGCTAGACATAAGCTGAGATAATAAGTGGGCTGGACATGCTGAGATGAGTTTGGATTGGTCTGCCATAGCACGCTTCTGTCTATTTGAGCTGGTCAACATGTCTAGGTAATCCTGTCTAACGCGGCTTAATTTTTTTTTTATTGTGTATTAAGTGTTGGTCTCCACTTTCTGGAGGACCGAGCTTCTGTCTATTTGAGCTGGTCAATATGTCTAGGTAATCCTGTCTAACGCGGCTTTAAAAAAATGTATTGTGTATTAAGTGTTGGTCTCCACTTTCTGGAGGACCGAGTTTTGAAATCAGTGGAATTCGAGTATGATAGCTAAGGAGATAGAGAAAACACCTGTCTCCGGATTACATCTTCAAACTAAGGGCAACCATGGCAACCGACAGGAGACGCATCCGTCCATGAATGATGTATATGGATAAGATAGTCTAGCTAGCTTAATTTTCAGATATTACACGTTTCTAATTTTGACAGAAAGAGCTATTTGTTTGGCTAGCTGTAGCCTAATGTTAGCTAGCTAACATTTAACCTGGTTGGTTAGCTAGCTAACATTGAACCTGCTTAGTTAGCTACCTGCAGATTCATGCAGGGTAGTAACATCATGAGTTGTGATTATGGTTCATTGTTTACCAAATCTAGCTGGCTAACGTTAGCTGGCTGGTTCCCTAGCTAATGTTATGTGTATGACCTTATTATTCGTATCAGAGCCATTTACTTAGCTAGCTAACAGATTCATTCAGGGTAGTAATGTCATGAGTTGGGATTATGGTTCATTGTTTACCTAGCTAGCTAGCTACATGTCTTAACAAAAGACTCCACAATTTCTTTCCTTCTTAATGTGTTTGAGCCAATCTGTTGTGTTGTGACAAGATAGGGCTATCTTCTGTATACCAACCCTATTTGGTAAAAGACCAAGTCCATATGATGGCAAGAACATCTCAAATAAGCAAAGAGAAACGACAGTCCATCATTACTATAAGCTATGAAGGTCAGTCAATCCAGAAAATTTCAAGAACTTTGAAAGTTTCTTCTAGTGCAGTCGCAAAACCCATCAAGCTCTGATGAGGACCGCCACAGGAAAGGAAGACCCAGAGTTACATCTGCTGCAGAGGATAAGTTCATTAGAGTTAACTGCACCTCAGATTGCAACCCAAATAAATGCTTCACAGAATTCAAGTAACAGACACATCTCAACATCAACTGTTCTGAGGAGACTGCATGAATCAGGCCTTCATGGTCGAATTGCTGCAAAGAAACCACTACTAAAAGGACACTAATATGAAGAAGAGACTTGCTTGGCTCAAGAAACACGAGTGGTGGAAAGCTGTCGTTTGGTCTGGAGTCCAACCGCCGTGTCTTTGTGAGACGAAGTGTAGGTGAACGGATTATATCTACACGTGTAGTTCCCACCGTAAAGCATGGAGGAGGTGGTATGATGGTGTGTGGGTGCTTTGCTGGTGACACTGTCAGTGATTTATCTAGAATTCAAGGCACACTTAACCAGCATGGCTACCACAGCATTTTGCAGCGACACACCGTCCCATCTGGTTTGGGCTTAGTGGGACTATCATTTGTACACAATAACCCAACACACCTCCAGGCTGTGTAACGGCTATTTGACCAAGAAGGAGAGTGATGGAGTGCTGCATCAGATGACCTGGCCTCCACAATCACCCGACCTCAACCCAATTGAGATGGTTTGGGAGGAGTTGGACCGCAGAGTAAAGGAAAAGCAGCTAACAAGTGCTCGGCATACGTGAGAACTCCTTTAAGACTGTTGGAAAAGCATTCCAGGTGAAGCTGGTTGAGAGAATGCCAAGAGTGTGCAAAGCTGTCATCAAGGCAAAGGGTGGCTACTTTGAAGAATCTCAAATATAACATATATTTTGATTTGATTAACACTTTTTAGGTTACTACTTGATTCCATATGTGTTATTTCATAGTTTTTAATGAATAGGTGCGTACAGACTTTTGACTAGTACTGTATATGGAAATGCTTGTTGGGGTACATATTCGATACAGTAACCATTTTCCTCCCCTACTTATATTTTTGGACTGTACAATCTGCAAAATAGGATTTGATACTGATTACAATGAGCAAAGGAAAAAGTGGCCCTGGCATTTCATCCTGGGGAGAGAGGGAGCGATAGAGAGGGCTGGGGGTTAGAGAGAGAGAGAGAGAACAGCAGATGGAGAGAAAGAGACACAAAGGTAATGACAGAGGGAGGTAGAGAGAGAAGGAGCGAATGAAGACCGTGAGAGACATTATTGCTATGATGATATAACTCGGAGAATGATTCATTTCTCTCCACCGTGCAAAGTTCAATATGTGAATTCCACAGAAGCTCTGAGTAGCATCAGAAGCAGCAGTCAGAATTACAGGGCCCACGGTGCTCTCAGAATCTGATTTCCAGAGTCAAAACAGGCCCAGAAGATCACACCTCTTATCTCTCACATACCTACAGTGTATTGAAGCTCCCGTAAATTCTACCTTCTCTGAATCCAAATCTGTTTGTTCAATTTACAGCTAACTAGGTCACTAACATGATAGGTGACAGTGGTGTGTTTGTGTGTCTGTGCTTTGTGTGAGTGAGTGAGTGAGTGAGTGAGTGAGTGAGTGAGTGAGTGAGTGAGTGAGTGAGTGAGTGAGTGAGTGAGTGAGTGAGTGAGTGAGTGAGTGAGTGAGTGAGTGAGTGACAGAGAGACAGAGAGACAGAGAGACAGAGAGACAGAGAGACAGAGAGAGCGATCGTATTCTAAATGAAATGATAAAACATACAGAGCACATATTCCAATTGGCTATACTTAAACTCTTTACATCATCTTCAGCTCTGGCATCTTCCCCAATATGTTGAACCAAGGACTGATCACCCCAATCCACAAAAGTGGAGACAAATTTGACCCCAATAATTAATATGGAATCTGCGTCAACAGCATTCTCGGAAAAATCATCTGCAGTATCATCAACATCAGACTCCACCATTTCCTCAGTATGTCCTGAGCAAATGTCAAATTGGCTTCTTACCAACATACCGTGCGACAGGTCACGTATATACCCTGCACACCCTTATTGACAAACAAACAAAACAAAAGTCTTCTCATGCTTTGTCAATTTCATGAGTGTCTGCTATACAAATTGATGGAAAGCGTATTACATATTACATGATAAAATCTATGTACACAAAGTGTGCAGTTAAAATTGGCAATAAACACAGATTTATTTTCTCAGGGCCGTGGGGTGATTCAGGGATGCAGCTTGAATCTAATCAAAATGCATTTGTCAAATGCTTAAGTAAGCATTTGACAAATACATTTGAATTTGATTTGATTCAAGCTGCATCCCTGTCTCACCACATAATGCAGAGAGAGAAAAAATTAAATAATAGAAAAATAGGAAACTGACAATAGAAATAAATACCCAATGAGTGACGATAACTTGACCCCCACCCTCTTCAACATATACTGTTTAGAAATGAATTAGCGAGGGCACTAGAACAGTCTGCAGCACCCGACCTAACCCTACTGGAGTAGCCAGGACAACAAATACAAATTCTATCTAGACACTGTTGCCCTAGAGCACACAAATAACTATACCTACCTCAGCCTAAACATTAACACCGCAGGACACTTTCACTAGGCTGTGAACGATCTTAGGGACAAGGCAAGAAGGGCATTATACAACATCAAAAGGAACATAGAACTCAACCTCCGAAATAGGATCTGGCTAAAAATACTAAATAAATCAGATATAGAACCCATTGCCCTGTATGGTTGTGAGGTCTGGGGTTCGCTCACCAACCAAGAATACACAAAATGGGACAAACAATCAATTGAGACTGCATGTAGAATTCTGCCAAAAACAATACTTGTGTACAACACAAAACACCAAACAATGCATGCAGCGTAAAAGTAGGACTATACCCTCTAGTTATCAAAATCCAGAAAAGATCTGTTAAATTCTACAAAAAAAGCCATGCCCACACATTCAACCACAAAGCCCTCACCTACAGAGAGATGAACCTAGAGAAGAGTCCCCTCAGCCAGCTGGTTCTGGAGCTCTGTTCACAAACACAAACAGACTCCACAGAGCCCCAGGGCAGCAACACAATTAGACCCAACCAAATTATGAGAAAGCAAAAAGATAACTACTTGACACACTGGAAAGAATTAAACAAAAAAACTGAGCGAATTGGAATGCTATCTGGCACTAAACAGAGAGTACACAGTGGCAGAATTCCTGACCACTGTGCCTTAACCAAAATTAAGAAAATAATTGACTGTACAGACTCAGTGAGCATAGCCTTGCTATTGAGAGAGGCCACCATAGGCAGACCTGGCTCTTGAGAAAATAGAGGCTATGTACTCACTGCCCACAAAATGAGGTGAAAACTGAGCTACACTTCCTTACCTCCTGCCAAATGTATTTCTAATGACGACATTGGAGATACATATTTCCCACAGATCACACTGACCCGCAAGGAATTTGAAAACAAAATCAAAACATTGATAAACTCCCATATATGTTAGGCGAAATACTGCAGTGTGCAATCACAGTGGCAAGATTTGTGACCCGTTGCCATGAGTAAAGGGCAACCAGTGGAGCACAAACATTGTAAATGCCACCAATATTTATCTTCCCCTACGATTCGTACTACAACTATTTGCACATTGCTAAAACACTGTACATACAGTGCCTCTAGAAAGTATTCACACCCCTTGACTTGTTCCACATTTTGTTGCATTACAGCCTGAAGTTATAATGGATTAAATGTAGATGTTACTTTGTCACAATACCCCATAATGTCAAAGTGGAATTTTGTTTTTAAAAATGTATATAAAAATGAAAAGCTGAAATGTCTATCATCAATAAGTATTCAACCCCTTTGTTATGGCAAGCCTAAATAAGTTCAGGAGTAAAAATGTGCTTAACATGTCAGATAATCATTTGCATGAACTCACTCTGTGTGCAATAATAGTGGTTAACATGATTTTTGAATGACTTCTGTACCTTTTCTCTGTACCACACACATACAAGTATGTTATGGGTATGCTTGTCATCTGCAAGGACTAAGGAGTGTTTTTAGGATAAAAATTAACAGAATAGAGCTAAGCACAGGCAAAATCCTAGAGGAAAACCTGGTTCAGTTTGCTTTCCAACAGACGCTAGGAGACAAATTCACCTTTCAGCAGGACAATAACTAAAAACAAAAGGCTCAATATACGCTGGAGTTGCTTACCAAGACAACAGTGAATGTTCCTGAGTGGCCTAGTTAAAGTTGACTTAAATCTGCTTGAAAATCTCTGGCAAAACTTGAACATGTCTGTCCAGCAATGATCCATTTTAATCCTATACTTTCTGAAGGCACTGTAGCTGATCATATAACACGTGAAATGTCTATCTTTATGAATGCAATATTTACTGTTAAATTCAAATTGTTTTTTGTCTATGTTCTTTTGGTGTCCTCTCACTTTTGCTTATTTCACTTGCTTTGGCAATGTAAACATGTAAACATCTTAAACTTATAGAAGGCAGAAAAAAACATCCTAAACTAAATATAAGCATTGATATTAGATGGCAGGGGTCTTCAACATGATTGTGTTTTGATGTATTTCTAATACCTTAAGACTTTTTCTGCTAGATATTTTATAACACCCCTTAGGGAGAAAGAGCGAGGGGAAGCTTCTCTGCTACAATGAGTCGGACCATTTGGATTAATCTCTCCCATCACAGGAACATCTGGCTGTGAAACCGGTCAATAAAAGGCCCATTGGCCGTGTGCGTCATGATTGACTAATTGAGCCCCTTCAAATGACAGCCTTCACAAAATCAAATGTCATCATCACTCAGGTGTATCGACAGAGGCTCATCCATATCTAAAGAGAAATATCTATTGCGATGGTTAAATCAGGTCAATCAACAAATCCAAATTCTTTACAGCCCAGCTGTATTCCAGATCCAACTAATTGGCAATACTAAGACGACCAAACTAATGGATGATGTCAAAGTGTTGCAGATAAACCATGAAGGTGAAATAACTACACCAGCCTCGGTTGTCTTGACAGTTATCTGTCAGGTGGATTAAACTCAACGTATATTCAATTCAGCGTCTAATAACCATAATCTGAGATGCTATATGCAACAGCCAGTTAAGCAAGCAAACCAGGCAAGGTGTTGTCACAACTGAAGCACGTATGGGGCTATTCAGTAAGCCATCTAAACCCTATGCAGTACCAATGAGCAGCTAGGTTGTGAAGGCTCTAAGCACCTAAAAGCTAGACTACATCCAGCTAACACCTATAATGTGGAAAGGCCGATTTCGTTTTGACATTTTTTTTTATTCGTTATTTAACTAAGGAAGGTCAGTTAAGAACACATTCTTATTTACAATGACGGCCGATTAAAGTACATGTTTTATCAAGAGCAGACACTTTAGCATGTGAACACTCCTTAGTTGTTACTCCACATGCTTGACATAGGACACTTCGTTTTGATGGCTTTGCCGGCGGCTTTGAACGGGGCATCAGGCTAAAGCCCGAGAGGCAACCCAGTTTTAAAACCAATGCAATAACGTTTCACCTGGTGCAAACACCCTCATTGCTGTCCTAACTTGTCCATAGACTGCTTGCAGGGTAAAGAAACCACTATGCCATTTTGTATTTTTTGTATGCCATTTGGGTGACTTATCCCTTTAATAACTGACTCTACAAACAGAAGCATGTGAGTTGAACTCCTCGAGAGCCAACAGAAAGCATATGCAAAGTCACGCTCAACGTCCCAGCTAATAATAAGAAATAA
The DNA here is from genome assembly GCF_029448725.1 of Salvelinus fontinalis. NCBI lineage: Eukaryota > Metazoa > Chordata > Actinopteri > Salmoniformes > Salmonidae > Salvelinus > Salvelinus fontinalis. The sequence continues at coordinate 42,953,866 of NC_074675.1, forward strand.
TAACAAAAGATGTGCCCCCTCCCTTCGCTCTCTTGAAGTGAGAGCGTCGCTTTCTGCATACCTCCAATTCAGTCACTGGTAAATGTGTCATATCAGCTCTCTCCGAATCTTTAGACACAATAGTAGACATAATATTGCATGCAGGGACAGACAAGCTCACAGTGCAATTGTAACATTTTCACAAGACAACAATGTATACACCCAGTAAATATTCAGTTATTTCCCACAATGCATTGGAGCTGAAGTCTAATGATGGTAGGTGTGACAGGCCTGCCATGAGAAAGGAATGTTCAGCCATAAAGCATCGGCGGTTTTAACAGTGTGTGTTTTCACCAAACCTGAATGTACATTTCTAGAATATGTCATATTTCACTGGGTACGAGTGGCTTTCTTCAGAACAGCACGGAGTCTAAAAGAGCTGTGTGTGTCACCCCTGCAAACACTATACCCAAACACAAACACACACACACACACACACACACACACACACACACACACACACACACACACACACACACACACACACACACACACACACACACACACACACACACACACACACACACACACACACACACACACACACCGCATACAGTAAGTGCAGTACCCAGAGGTCGAGCCTCATGCACAGTTAATATTTCTCCTGTCTAGATGATTAACATTGCCTGATCCCCGCTCCCAAACGGCGACCAAATTTCGGTCTCCTCCGGACTCACCTTCTGTGTTCAACACACTCCTGGGCCTCAGTAAAAATAGCTGTCCCACCCCTGTGGTTCACTTTGTTCCAGCTTGCTGTCAGAACAAGCTTTTTGTCCACTGTGATGGCAGGCCTGGGAGATATCGATTTAAAGACAGGAAATAAATGGAGAATGTTTGGAAAGTTCACAGTGTTATTGGTTTAAGCTGTTTGGGATTTTTTTGAATTACATGTATTATGTCTATTCAGACAAATACTTTTAACAATGAACTGACCACATTCACTGCCATACATAAACTCAACTACTTCCTGTTTTCTTCCGACAACTAACCTCTGACCAATCAAAATAGAGAAAAGTAGTTGCTAGGTAGATAATCATTTACAATTCCAAACAACTGATTCAGCATATTTTAGAACTACACAACATTGACTTGATTTGATTTGGATCTCTTTTGGTCCCCATTTGGACTAATTTTCCAAGAGTCCTTAAACTTCGAAAATTATATTTATTGTAATATAATTCTACACATGGTCATTTACATGTAAAAGGACCCATGAGCACCAACATGTGGAGTTTATAGGAGCATATCAAATTTGGTGTCAAATGAAAGCTAAGAGACAATATTTTGGGGAAATGAAGGCATGAATGTGTTTTTCAACCATTTTCCATCCTGAAAATTAGGAATAAGCAAAGGCTTCTGGTACTGGTACTTCCTGTGTAGGGCTCAATTTTTGTGTATTTTATTTTATTCCTCGTGTTAGTTACTATTTAATTTTTTTTTATAATTTCTTAAAGTGCATCGTAGGGAAAGGTTCGTAAGCAATCACTTCACTGTAAAGTTTACACCAGTTGTATTCGGGGGCATTTTATAAATACACTTTTATTTGATGCTTTGATTTCTAGTCACACAGATGTAAAAGGGGTCATAAAAAATTGACTAGAAAAAGTCTTATAAAGGTATTAGAAATACATCAAAACACATTCACGTTGAAGTAAATGAATATGTAAGTTTAAGAAATACTTCCTAGAGTCTGGTCATTCTGTTAGAAAAAAAAACACATACAGTGTGCTCTGAAAGTATTGGTTCAGTGACACTTTTGTTGTTGTTTTGACTCTGTACTTTGGATTTGAAATGTTACAACGACTATGAGGTTAAAATGCAGACTGTCAACTTTAATTTTAGGGTGTTTTCATGCATATCGGGTGAAGCTTTTAGAAATTGCAGCACTCTTTGTACATAATCCCCCCATATTGGGCATATACCACAAACCCCCTCGGGCCTTATTGCTTAATATGCCATACTAACTTTACCAGTTTACTCTACTTTTCTTTACTGTATTGTACTGCAGTGTTTCCCAAACTGTGGGCATCGACCCCTTGAGGGTCGGCGGGGTGGGTAACTCACTCTGTCTTTAAACTTACTCTTCAAGTGGTAATTGTAGAATGCACAAGGTGCATTTCTGAAATTGGGTAGTGTATCATCAGTTTTCCTTGTCATGTCAGTCCTTGCATACCTTAGAGAGCTATTTATAACATGTCAGAAATGTCCAGATCAACTAGCCCATGTATGTCAGCTAACATTTTTTAGCTAGGTTTTTTGGCCCATTGATTTTGTAGTAATGTTCGAGTCACTCAAATATCACATGAATACACATTAGACATGCAAAAAAATGTATAGAATTGCAGAAAATTAGCTTTAAAACGGATCCAGAGCATCCCAAACCTGCTCAATGGGTAACATGTCTGGTGAGTATGCAGGCCATGGAAGAACTGGGACATTTTCAGCTTCCTGGAATTGTGTACAGATCCTTGCAACATGTGTGAAACATGAGGTGATGGCGGCCGATGTATGGCACGACAATGGGCCTCGTCGCAGTATCTCGGTGCATTCAAATTGCCATCGATATAATGCAATTGTGTTCATTGTCCGTAGCTTATGCCTGCCCATACCATAACCCCACCGCCTCAATGGGACACTCTGTTCACAACGTTGACGTCAGTAAACCACTCACCCACACAACGCCATACACTCTGTCTGCTATCTGCTTGGTAGAGTTGAAACAGGGATTCATCCGTGAAGAGCATACTTCTTCAGCATGCCAGTGGCCATCGAAAGTGAGAATTTGCTCACTGAAGATGGTTACGAACCCGAACTACAGTCAGGTCAAGACCCTGGTGAGGACGGCGAATATGCAGATGAGCTTCCCTGAGATGGTTTCTGACAGTTTGAGAATAAATTATTCGGTTGCGCAAACTCAGTTTCATCAATTGCCCAGGTGGCTGGTCTCAGACAATCCCGTAGGTGATGAAGCCGGATGTGGAGTTCCTGGGCTGGCAAATTCTCTAAAACTACGTTGGAGGCAGCTTGTGGTAGAGAAATTAACATTCAATTATCTAGCAACAGCTCTGGTGTAAATTCCTGCAGTCAGCATGCAAATTGCACACTCCCTCAAAACTTGAAACATCTGTGGCATTGGGTTGTGTAACAATACTGCACATTTTAGATTGTCCTTTTATTGTACCCAGCACAAGGTTCACCTGTGTAATTATCATGCTGTTTAATCAGCTTCTTGATATGCCACACCTGTCAGGTGGATGGATTATCTTGGCAAAGGAGAAATCCTCACTAACAGGGATGTAAACAAATTTGGGCACAACATTTCAGAGAAATAAGCCTTTTGTGTAAATGGAACATTTCTGGGATCTTTTATTTCAGCTCATGAAACACTTTACATATTACGTTTATATTTTTGTTCGGTGTAGCTACATGCAAAATGTGTGTAATTGTGCATCAGTCAGATAATCAGCATTAGTATTTACCAAAGCCTATAAAATGGATCCCTTGTGATGCATGGTGTACAGTAGCTTCATTATCAAATCCAAACATTTTAATTGTAGTGGTCCATATTTCAAGAGACATTTTAAGTGAATATGGTAAGAATAAAGAAATATACATTATACTGCAAGGTCGCTTTTATCAAGACTAGAAAACCAAGACTATCTTGTGTTGTTTGAATCCACCTAGCTACTTTTCTGTTGCTAGCAGCTAAGTCATGATACTCGGCTGTCATGCACAGGCTGCACTCTCAAATCAACACTGATTAGGTCCAGGTGTGTGTTTGTCCTTCCAAATATGGTAATCAATACAGATTCTTTGGTCTAGTGGTTGTTCCCATTTACACATTCACATAACTACATCCTTCTTCTGATTTTACCTGTCTATGTTTACTTAACAGGGTTCAAATACTTGAACAATCATTTCAAATACTTTCACCATTTGCTTGAGTCTGCCTGGAGTGCCAGATGGGTGGGGTTTGCCATTTTGGGACTTTTCTATTGGTTTATTAAATCAGGCCGACTTAAACAGGCACAAATAAATTATCTTTTTATTTGCATTGTGAGATTTATTTGGGGGGGGTTGCCATATCAGCACTGATGATATTTGTATTTTTGCATTGTTTTAGTTAGGCTACTGTAGGTTGCTAAAATAATGTACATGTTGTCTTCCTGTAGACACAAAATGGCTTTCCATATGACATTTAATTACCAAAAGACTCCCACGTGAGCTTCCTTCTAGTATCCTGATATTCCCTGCCCAGTATCTGTAACAAGTAAGAAGCATGCTCGAATGAAGGACTGTCTCTCTCCTTCACACTGTCTGATTTGCTTAGCCAAGGCACTAACGTCTAACGCTAAACTGAACGAAACCTGTGGAAATCTTGGCTGTGTTTCAGAGGGCTAGATTTGGGCTAGCCCAACGACCTTCTCTCAGAGATCATGGAAAGTTTGCCGGCTCAATACGTCACAGCCAGCACAAGCTCAGAGAGAGAACAAAAGTGGAAATATGAAATGTGTTTTAGCTGTCACTAATGTTTGTAGTAGACATGACTGAAGGAGTGTAGTAACTTGTGAACATGTGGCTCATGTCAGAACATGTATCACTGATTAATATTTGATTATTTGGATCATTTTATTATTTTTGTCATATAATAAATATACAATGGAAATGTGTAAAATATATATTAGAATGCATCAAGATTTAGATACTTGTAATTTAAACTGTGTGACAATGACAATGTTCTGCTTCTGGTCACTATAATCACTTCAATGCAACACGTCAGAGATACTCTATATCATGATGAGATGGTCTTGTGTCCTCCCTAACAATGGAAGTCGTTGTCGCAAAGGCAGAAAGGCAGGAGGGAGGAGGCGAGATCAGGTGGGAACATTCTAGCCAAAATGAGGGCAGAAACGTGCGTGAACAACAGACACAATGCCGATATAAAATTGTTTTTCTCAAAGTTGCAGAGATGCCACATGCGTCCACTTATATCAGTACATTTGTAACAACCTAAACATTACGAAACTTCTACTCAAAGTTAGAAAATACAAAATACATGTATTTAAATTAAATACATCCCAAAATACAAGTATTTTGTAGTTTTTTTTATACATTGATCGTTATGGTATTTTATAATTGTACTAATATATAAAAACATTTGTAGACCAAATCTGACACTCTCATACAAAACATTCCCACTTGGTCTGTTTATCTCTGTATTCTCGTATGGACAGATTTTGACGGGAGTGGAACCTCTCTCTTTGCCTCTTCCTCTCTAAACACGTCAATATTCGGAGCCACGTGAACACCTACCAACCATCTCATTGGGTGGGAATAATGTGTGAACCTTATAGGATGACATCCGTAGAGAATCAAGATAAACAACTGATAGTTCTGTAATCCGGAAGAATTCTCAAGACGTAATTATAGTGAGTGAAGTAAGTTAACCAACTTATTAGCCTTCCGGAGTATGTTGAAACAAAGTGTTAAAATGGGGTTTATTGAATTTCAAGACATGTCACAGAAGATTATGAAGCCCATGAAACACCACTTTAATGACGTTATTAACATGCGGATTAGGGCGTGGAGTATTTTTAACCAGTAATTAGAGTCACACTGTCTATGCACAGGGATGGGCAAAAATGACAAAATACCATAAGATCAATGTATCGAAATAAACTACAAAATACTTGTATTTTGAGATGTATTTAATTGAAATACATGTATTTTGTATTTTCAAATACAGAAATACATTTGCAAGTAGCCGGCCCAAACAAATCAAATAAATCTAATCAAATCAAATTTAATTTGTAACATGAGCCAAATACAACAGTGAAATGCTTACTTACAAGCCCTTAACCAACAATGCAGTTTTAAGAAAAATACCTAAAACAATAAGAAATAAAAGTAACAAATAATTAAAGAGCAGCAGTAAAATAACAATAGCGAGGCTTATATACAGGGGGAACCGGTACAGAGTCAATGTGCGGGGGCACCGGTTAGTCAAGGTAATTGAGGTAATATGTACATGTAGGTAGAGTTATTAAAGTGACTATGCACAGATAATAAACAGGGAGTAGCAGCAGGGTAAAAGGCACTCCGGTACCGCTTGCCGTGTGGTAGCAGAGAGAACAGTCTATGACTAAGGTGGCTGGAATCTTTGACAATTGTTAGGGCCTTCCTCTGACAGCGTCTGGTATAGAGGTCCTAGATGGCAGGAAGCTTGGCCCCAGTGATGTACTGGGCCATATGCACTACCCTCTGTAGCATAGTGCAACAACATTCTCAGTAACAGTTACAGAAACGTTTTACTTGCTATGACTGTGATATGTGATCTGTTCATCTACTTTAGTTGAATGCACTGACTGTAAATCACTCTGGATTAGAGTGTCTGCTAAATCACCAAAATGCAAATGAAAATAAATATACCAGAATTACCTGCAAAGCACACTGGGTATTACCATTTGCCTTGTTTTGGGGCGGAGCTCATTAGAGTAATACTCAGCATGAATTGCAATCATACTTCTTTAGATCTACAGTACCAGTCAAAAGTTTGGACACACCCACGCATTTAAGGGTTTTTCTTTATTTGTATTATTTTCTACATTGTAGAATAATAGTGAAGACATCAAAACTATGAAATAACACATATGGAATCATGTATATTCGGTGCCCGTGACAAATAAACTTTGATTTGATTTGGTCTTTTACCAAATAGGGCTATCTTCAGTATACCACCCCTATCTTTTCACAACACAACTGATTGGCTCAAATGCATTAAGAAGGAAATAAATGACACATTAACTTTACACACCTGTTAATTGAAATGCATTCCAGTTGACTACCCCATGAAGCTGGTTGAAAGAATGCCAAGAGTGTGCAAAGCTGTCATCAAGGCAAAGTGTGGCAATTTGAAGAATCTCACATTTAAAATATATTTTGATGTGTTTAACACTTTTTTATTTAATACATGATTCCATATGTGTTATTTCATACTTGTGATATCTTCCCTATTATACTACAATGTAGGTGGTGAGTAGGTGTTTCCAAACTTTTGACTGGTACTGTACATTTACATTTAGTTAATTTAGCAGATGCGCTTAACATACCATAGTGCCATCAGACTTCTGAAACTAATGCAGGGTGAAAGGGGGCCACATAATTGTGACCTGCTATAAAAGGATCAGAAAACTTTGTGACCTGCTCCCTGGATCAGAAAACCAGTCAGTATCTGGTGTGACCACCATTTTCCGCATGCAGCGCGAAAGCTACCCTTCACAATAGAGTTGATCAGGCTGTTGTTTGTGGCCTGTGGAATGTTGTCCCACTGTGCAAAGTTGCTGGATATTGTCGGGAACTGGAACACGCTGTTGTACACCTTGATCCAGAGGATCCCAAACATGCTCAATGGGTGAAGTGTCTGGTGAGAATGCAGGCCATAGAGGAACTGGGACATTTTCAGCTTCCAGGAATTGTGTACAAATCCTTGCGACATGGGGCCATGCATAACCATGCTGAAACATCAAATCAAATGTTATTGGTCACATACACATGGTTAGCAGATGTTAATGCGAGTGTAGTGAAATGCTTGTGCTTCTAGTTCCGACTATGCAGTAAAATCTAACAAGTAATCTAACAAATTCACAACAACTACCTTATACACACAATTCACACAAATGTAAAGGGATGAATAAGAATATGTACATATAAATATATGATGAGCGATGGAGGATGTGCTCTACCTTTACCTGCCTTGTGTTTGTGTAAATGACATTCCATATGTCCTATTCATATATGAAACCTGTACATATTCATTGAGAACTTTATAAATCACTGGATGTAAATGATTTTTGTTTGAGGCAAGATGCAGTAGATGGTATAGAGTACAGTATATACATAAAAGATGAGTAATGTAGGATATGTAAACATTATTAAAGTGGCGTGATTTAAAGTGACTAGTGATACCTTTAATTAAGTCCATTTATTTAAGTGGCTAGAGATTTGAGTCAGTATGTTGGCAGCAGCCACTCAATGTTAGTGGTGGCTGTTTAACAGTCTGATGTCCTTGAGATAGAAGCTGTTTTACAGTCTCTCGGTCCCAGCTTTGACGCACCTGTACTGACCTCGCCTTCTGGATGATAGTGGGGTGAACAGGCAGTGGCTCGGGTGGTTGTTGTCCTTGATTATCTTTATGGCCTTCCTGTGACATCGGGTGCTGTAGGTGTCCTGGAGGGCAGGTAGTTTGCCCCCGGTGAAGCGTTGTGCAGACCGCACTACCCTCTGGAGAGCCTTGTGGTTGAGAGCGGTGCAATTGCCATACCAGGCGGTTAAACAGCCCGACAGGATGCTCTCGATTGTGCAACATGAGACATGAGGTGATGGCGGCGGGTGAATGGCATGACAATGGCCTCCACTGCCCTGCACTCTTAGAAAAAAGGGTTCCAAAAGGGTTCAAAGAGGGATAGAAAGAGGGAGAGCGAGTTGCAGCCAATCAGACTATATAAATGTGGCTGTCTGTACCCTTCCAAAAGTAAGGTATATGAGATCTCAGCTGGAGAATCAGGTCCAATAATATGATGTATTGCTGGAGCAGGATAGTGCATCATTCAGTGTCTAATTGCCTCTAAGCTGTCTATTTGCAAGAGGAAATGAACATATTTGATTTGTCAGATTCTTGACTAAAGTCATTAAGGACAGTGTAAGTCACAGAAATTATGCTAAAGGAAATTGGTGCCACTTGATGATTACCAAATAATCACTGATGATTTGGCAAATGCACTCACATCACTTCATTTGCATATTTTATTCAACGCTAGCTCATCAACCATCACACTAAGTGAACACCACCAAAACGCCTCACTATCAGTTGCCTCTCTCACCTGCTGCTGGCCATTTGAATTTACAGTATCCTTGAGGTGGCTAGGCTATGTAGCTTTTGCCCGTACAGTCAGGTAGCCCCACAAAGCACGGGCCTGTCACGTCGAATCAATCCCCCTCTCGATCTCTTCCTTTCTCAGGTGATGCGCGCACAAAAAGCACACCCGTCTGCGGCCGGAACCCTGTCTTCTGTCAGTCGGCTATCCCCATGGTGGCCGCGACGACTCATCTTTCTGCTGACGTCCCGGTGTGGCGTTAGTTGCCAGCCCCAGCATTCTAAAAGGCCTGCCGTGGCCCAGAGGCATGGTAAAGCCTTGGAGGCATGGTAAAGCCTTGGAGGCATGGTAAAGCCTTGGAGGCATGGTAAAGCCTTGGAGGCATGGTAAAGCCTTGGAGGCATGGTAAAGCCTTGGTAACAGGCACAGCGCAGGTGCGTCTTGTTGTGCAATCAGCTTCTCTACAATTCAGACAGCAGCCTCAACTGGAGGCCTATCAACAAGGGAGGGTTGTAGTCGCGTCTGGAACTTTTTCGCTAATCCGCTAACGCTTTCTCTTTTCCCTCCTTATCTGCGTACAGTGGAGCCACATCTGATTCATTTGATCTCAACTTTCCCTTTTTTGTTGCTCTAATTAATACGGCACGTCTTGGGCACACTCAAGGTAATTAGCGTTGTTTTTCTCCAGCGACACACAGCAGATGGTGATTGAAAATAGAAGGATGAGTCGCTCAATCAGCCGCCATTTGTGTGTAACCATTAATTATCTAGGAGAAGTATCCACTCGTGGTCCCCAAAGTTGATAGTTTGTGGGGGGGGGGGGGGAACTGTTCGTCTGTTGTTCATTACTCTTTGAAAGACAACTGTTGGAATGGGGAGTGTGTGATCATAATAGCGCTGTCATAATCGTCTCCCCATCACTTGCCGCACGATAGACAGACGCATCTTAGAGGCCTATAGAAGGCAGTGGTGCTACTGAAACAGTTCTGGAGCCTTTGGAGCTAGAAATAGTGTACAATATATATACTCTGTCAGTGCTAGTCCTGTGGTAGAGGCCAAAAACATAATAATATACTGCACCAAAATGATCATTTAATATGATCCAATGAGAACAATATGACCGTGGGCACCCTAGTTGTTAGCTCACATGACCATCATGGCACATCTTACCATGCCACAGACAGGATTAAAGAAGCAGACTCTTTTTGTATATGGCAACCGATGGGAGTTGCAACTCTTTGCCACCAGCTATGGGAATCATCAAGATGATATGATATTTCAGGCGAAGATAACAGTTAGCTTCTTCCACCGGTTTTGGCAAGACTCGTTGGAACTGGCAAGCACGGGTTACGCATGAGTAGAACTCAAGGAAGGCATACTTTTCCTGGTGACAAAGAGGGAACAGCACTGCTTATCAAATCCTCTAAAAATAAAACTTAAGGAGGGAGGAGAGTGGAGGTTTGGGGCTCAAGCTTAGGAAGTCTTGAAAGAAAACGTGAGGCAAGAGAACTGAGGAATCCAGGGACCTCGCCTCGCCTGCATCTCTTTGATGTCATTCAGTCATCGCTAACAGTTCACTAATCCTACTTCTTGGCACACTCTAATCCTGTTTTTTCTCCCCCTACTTCCCAGTCCTAATGGTGTCACTTAACTTGAATTATTATGATAGAATTATACAGGCAAGTGATTTAACTAGAATGCCAGTTTCACACTATTAGCGAGAAAAAATGTGTTCCCTCTGAGATGGAATTTTTCCAATGAATCATGTGCTTGCCCGAGAATAAACTGGTCCTGATACTAAATTACGGGTAGCATTACACATGTTCCACCCCACAGCCTTTAATGAACTAGTCTTGAGTAGTGTAATATTCTTATCAAGGTTTTCTTCCCCCCTTCCACCCTGACCTGCATATTTTGTATGTGAGAGGCAAAAAGGTGTGGGAAACATGTGAGAAACAAGGTGCTTGTTGTTAAAAACTCTACTGCCTTAAGGTCTCAATGACTTGACGGTTTATTTCAAAATAAAAGTTCAATGCGACTTTGATTAGACTTCCTTCTATGCTCAAGTTTAATACGTCTACTTTAAAATGGTCAATTTTTTACTCCACGGAGCGTTTGGACGACAGTACCAACCCTAATACCAGTGCTACTCAATGAAGTGGAGGAAGGACAATGGCCGCCCCGCAACTCTAAATAGCATCTCCTGTTTGTCCTGGAGAGAACCAAAGCTGATCAAACCCCATTATCTGCAAGGCTTCCACTTACTGTTCCCTTGCGTTTTCCCTCCTCCCCTTCCCATCGCGATAGGATGGCCGACATGATCTGTTATGTGTTTTTTTATTATTAACCAGTAAGATAAGAACCTATCTGGATTGAGATTTCCAGGGACAGTTTCATTCTGTGGAAAGGGCAAGCAGAGACCTCCAGCTGGAGTGCTGCAGCTGAGCTGAAATGAAAGCTGGCCACCTCTTTTTCTCTGGGGCTAAACGGCAGCCCTTAATAAAAAACACAATCAGACCCCCAGCCTTAAAGTTTAATGCACATTCCTCCCACATTTCCCTTCAAACCGGCAGAAAAAAAGGTTAGGGGGCTCGCAGTGAGAGGCCCAGCTACGAGGCCAACCTGCGAGCGATACAGTCCATAATGAGCAGCCCGTCGCATATCAACGAAGCAATCATCAGCTTGCCAGTACTCCGTCGGCCATTTTGTGACTTTAATGAATTTGTCCTCTCAACTTTTTTAATTAACTTGCAGAGTCATGGTGCGCTGGGCTAAAGTTGTAGACATAGATAACTAGGAGAATATATAGCATCGCTCAGGTGATAGGAATATCAAAGAGGGGAAAGCTGGGGTCTAATTAATTTCTTAGTGGTGGAGAGTGGTAGCTGAGGGAGAAGGATCCAACACTTGAAGGCATTGAAATGTTACATGAGTAGACTTTCATTTCATACAATCCATGATGCTCGAGAAACCTAATGCAGATATATATATATATATATATACAGCTCTGTCAAACCTACAGTAAATACTAACTACTACAGGCAGTGTGGTCTCATGTCTAACATTGCACACAGTAAAACAGGTATGTTCATATATTCAGTTATAGCATAGAGGGTAGACCACAAGGAAATACCATTACAGTCATACCGAATTAAATTGGTCACAATGATGCCTGACTAAGGGAAGTACACACTCTCACCATGACAATGAGAGAGGAAGCAGGAGGGATGAAGGTAAAGAAGAAAGTTACATGACAGGACAGTTCCCAGTGAGTTTCTTTCAAACACATTTCCCTTTATTGACATGTTGAGACTGATGAGAATTGCACATAAAAATAAAATTCACAAGAAAGTCATACAATAGGAACCACAAAAGGCATCGATAAGGACTTGGCAGAAGGCAACGTGGATAGGACACAAACAGGTAACAACCCAAAGCAACCCCCCCCCCCCCCCCCCCCCCAAACACACACACATACAGTATCTGCCTATAAACAGACACACACACGCTCACACTCGCACACATTATTGTCCTTCCAAAAGAAACATGATCACCCAACAAACGTTTAAGCAGTGGCGAATTCCTCAGTAGTTCACATTATTAAAGAGTCTGCCACAGGTGACATTTTGAGAACCATAAGGTGTTATAATATATTGCTACTCTAGGCGATTTACAAAGCGGATTTTTTTTATTTATTACAATGATTAAAGCCACATCTATCAAATGGGACGCGACGCCATTACCCATGAGCTGTACAGAAAGAAAAAAAAAGATGTTGAAATACAGGTGAAGGGGGAAGTATTTCCCCCACTGATTTTTGCCACTTTGCATCAGGAGAATTAGCTAGTTTTCATCTACACAGTCAATCTTAATGAAAGGTGGCCTGTGATCAGTGAAGCTTTCATACAAAAACGTCCTACGTCTTGTGATGGAGCCAGTTTTTCTCGTTACTTGGCCCTCACTATAAACAGGATATTAATTAAACCAGAAAGAACAAGGTTACCTTTAATGTCACGTCGAAGGTGCTGTGATATCTGGACTGTGTGGCAGCATCGCCTAATGGAAAATGGGGCAATAGCATGCAGTATTGAGTAGTTTCTCTAGGCTTATAGGATGTCATTCAAGTACTGCCATTCAGACAGGAGAGCCTGATAGCCGAAGTAGTTTGTGCTTTATCGGCTGTCATTTAATAGCCATGCGCTACACAGACAAATGATTTGGTGCTAGGGTGCTTGTTGCTGAACACTACAGTTTTAACACTGTGTTTTCCATTGTATTAGTTTACATTTGTACAGTTGCCACAAGGTTCTACAGAAACACACAGACCCAAACTCACACTAAATGTGCAAACATGAGTGTTGACTGACTAGAACATACTGTAAGTGTTCTCTGTTGGGTGATAAGAGTCATGTGACCATGCTAAGAATGGAATGGAATCCCCGTATGTAGCCAGCGATTGGGTAATGGGTCGGATCTAAAACCACACAACAATATAAGCTAAAGTACAACTTTGAAAAATAATTTATTGCTTTTTTAAATACTTTTTCTTTCATTTATATTATTATTAATTATTTTAGTAATTACTGTGAATAATGTCAATATTATCAGCATGTATATATATATTTTGAACATCAAATACAAGATCTTTAAAAAAAATTCTGGAAAGAAAATTGTAAACTTTTGTTTGGCATTCACATAATCAAGCGTGTGTGGAGCAACAAATCAGATTTGTACAGTGTGGTACAACAAAATACCTGCAAAATCATTTTATTGCTTCATGTTCTACTGTGTATAAAGGAAAATAATGTGGTAGACATTTTGCCATGGCTGCAAACCACTGTTGTGGAGACAGAAATCACTTGGACAATGAGCAGCATATCTCATCCCACTGTCAAGGAGATTATTAAGAATATTTTGATTGTTTCTGAAAGGCATAGAAAGAAATATTCCCACAAAACTGTTATTTATTGTACATCTTACCACTGATTGTAAATTAAATAACAAAAATCTAATAACAATATAAATAGCTAAAATGTGTGAGGTACACCATGTGACATGGGAACCATAAATATTTTTGATTCAAATATTAAAATAAATAGATAAATATGCATGGTTTATCCTGTTTGAACAGATTAAACATAGTAGTAGTCTTTCCTCAAAGAGGGTAAAATTATCAAAACAAGAACCATAAAAATCATTGAAATCAAAATGAGCTGATACATACTGATTGTTTCAGAAATAATTCATTAAAAAATGGGGTTCGTTTTTTTACAATCATGAAAAAACACGTTAAAAATAAATTTTAGACTAGTTGTATAAGGAAAAACACTGAGAAACTTTAAACATAAAACTATAAATGGCTAACTTTTTCCCCCAACAAAATAAATGTCAAAAAAGGAGATTTGTTGACATGCTCCCTCGAAATGAGCCTCCAACACATTTTTTACAATCATGTCATGTCTTCTAAACTTCATGTAGGTGTACAATATGTTTCACATCATTGTAATAACTACAGATCGACATTCTTAATTAAGAAAATCTCTTCATCAAAAGGCTGCATTTTACAGTGCATAGCTGTAACAAATAAAGAACTTTGTCTGATATTTACACAAAAAAATACAACATATTTCGATCATATCTGTAAATACAGGGCTACATTTTTGTCCGTAAATGTAGATAGCATTGTTATCTCTCGTTAATAGTGTAACACCACATCCAAACACCAGATTTTTTTTAAAGAAAATAAAATCAGGCACAAAAAAAAGATAACGAAAAAGCCTGAACAACCTGCACATTTTCACCACTCAAAGCATTTGTTGGGTGTTTGTAGTGCTTGGAGAGAAAACATCTCATCAACGTCTTTGTCTTTCACTGACCGTTGTACAACAGTACAGCACACGCATCTGTACACAGGCTATGAGGATTCACTGGCTCACCCGGTACTGTCTCTTCCCAGCTTCTTCAGAAGCTATGTTCATGTAAACATCGTTGTTAATATACTTTATATATATAGGTCTATATATAGAGATTCATCTTTATATACTCTCTTACGTAGAGTGTAAAACTTCTGGTAGTCTCGTAGTCAAAGGACAGAAACATTAGTGAGGTATCAAGACATCCTTCTTTGTAGACAGCAGGTGACAGGACAACCGTTACCTTCTCAGGCTGCGCTGGGCCTCTTTCAGCAAGCTGTCGAAATCCATGGAGTCGTACTTGCTTTTAGTGGAGGCTGGATCAAAGTCGTCAGAATGGGAATCTGAAACGAGAGATGCATATTGACGTCAGTGTTAAGCAGACTAAGTGGTCTCCAATTCTTGTCACAAAATCACTCTCACCTTTGTTTTGTTTTGTTTTGCATATTGAGGGGCAGTTTCCTGGACACATAAAGCATAGTCCTGGACTAAAAAGCATGGCAAGAATCTCCCTTGAAATACCTTTTAGTCCAGCACTAAGATGAATCTGTGTCCAGAACTGCCCCTAAATGTTTGACAAATTAAGTAATTGTGAATTAGTTATATTCTGAATACATCCATTTCTAAGGATGTTCAAACCATTTCACATAATCCTATAAAAAACTGTAAATCTGTATGACTTCATCATTTACCTCAGTGTTGGGCAGATATATACTCAGTCAGATCAAGTCAATATCTGCATCTATGTCAAAGGCCTCACCTGAATCGGTTGCTTTTCAATAAGTCTGAAAGCTATCTGTACCCCCGTCCAATGTTTCATATCTCCCCACAAATTAGATGTTTAGACACCATTCATCTTTATATCATTCAAAGGCTCAGGGTGGAAAATAAAGCTTTTCTGATACTGAGCGACAAAATCGTCAAAACTGAGCGAGCTGCGGGGGCATTTATTTTGATTGGTCGGCGCGATAATAAATGTGTCTTATCTCTCGTGGCAGACAGCTTCACAAATGGGGCCCCCACACGGGCGGCAGCACGCTTTGAGAGCTTGAGAAATGGGAATGACCATGGCATGCAGGAGATGCCAGGCGTGATCTAATGCTATGGCCAAGGGGTACGCCGCGCACCTTGAGGGATGACAAATACCCATGTGCACTACTTAGAACTAATGGACAGTCAAAAAAAAATGAGACGAGACGAGATGGCCGGGGCAAGATTGAGAGGAGGAACTGAGGCCGCTACTGCATGACATTTTTTAAGTTCCCTCGCGTTGAACAGGAAGTATTTTCCTCTCCCTTTCTTTTATCCTACCCCCGTCATGAGCAGTTTGGGATAAACTGGTCTTTCTCTCTAAAAAAAGAGAGGAAGCAGAATGAAGGTCTTTCTTTTCATCCCGAGACTGATTAGTAGTGTCAGTCGACAATGTCTTTCCTCAAGGGCCTGGGATTAACGCATCGTCGCTGTACACTTCACAAACGTCCACTCCATGAATGCCACTGGTTTCAGGCCCGAGCCTCAGAAATAAACATTAACGTCTTTGTTCCTTTAAAGAACATTCCATGTTCTTTCCTCTGCTGTGACCGACTGACCTCCCAGTTCGCCCTGCATTAAACATTCCCCACCTCACGCTTTGTCGTGGAACGAATGTCGAGTGGAAAACAGGAGCAACTATACAAGCCCCACTTGGCATCTTAACCTCCATCATCAAATGGACCAAATGACACACAGACGAGCGTCCCATCTTGATGGACTGACTGACTCCGGCTACAGTGCTATTTAAACATCGCTCCCAGTGTCTACCGTCTGTTAATGATAGTGGGGCTATAGTAAAGATAGAGGATGGAAAAAGGAGGGATGGAGATCCCACTTTCTGTCCTGGTTTTCAACAGGCGTCTACGTAGGGAGAAGCCAAGATTTGTCTCAGTGCCTTGCATTATTTATCAAACGCGTCACCCGGCACTATAGCCGTGTCCTTCTGAACAATGAGTGCAGTCTTTCGGGCGTATACGCTTTCTTTTTTCTGTGCATGCACTTGTACGTTGTGTACCTTTTCCTCAGATTAATCGACTAGCTCTATCCGTGCTTTTAAGTCGCCGGCACTTTGTAGGGCTGCCGCCTTGAGGAGCCGACCCTGTGTCAGTGTCTGTGTCTAAAAGCATGAGGAAGAGAGTGCTGATTATTAGTCAATCAGGCCTCTGCTGTCAGGCTCGTTTCCTCCCTCCCTCCCTCCCTCCCTCCCTCCCTCCCTCCCTCCCTCCCTCCCTCCCTCCCTCCCTCCGTGGATGACACGCTGCTAGGTAACACAGCGAGGTCTTGCCTCTGTTGAACAGCACAACAGCTGGCAACAGACGGAGGCTCATCCAGGAGGGAGTGGCTGAGGGGATTTAACCTTGCACCCCTCTTCCCTTCATCCCTCCCTCCCTCTCTCCTTCCATCTACCTACCTCTCTTTACCCTCCAGAGCATAAAATATACATGCCTGTATATAGGCTATCAAAACAAACCGCGGACAAGCTTTTAAAGGGCATCGTTCTCTTTCTTCCCAATTCCATACTTCTCGAGTATCGACTAAGTACAAAGATATAGGCTGTGAAGAATGAAATGGAACAATGCCTCTCCATTCCTCGAGATATACTCCTATATGGGTGCCGGTTAAAGAGGAATTGTACATAGATTGACCCCTGAACTGTTTTTGCCCGTGATGACTGGAAGGTAGACTCTAACGCTTGAGGCAGGGTGGTAAGAGTAAAGATATGCTTTTTTGTTTTGAAAGGCATCATTTGAGCCTTTTTGCTTCCTGGCTTCCTGCCCCTCCCTTCCATTCTTCACTCCCTTTGACAGTCTGTGTGTATTAGCAGAAGCTCCAGGGTTCTCCCGAGCAACAACAAAGCAGCACTTACCCAAGTCTGTATAATTCGATTTGCAGAACTGCTTTTGTCCACCGAAGCACAGCTCGAATTGGGGCTCGTTTGACCGGCGTAAGGTGTGTCCGTTTTCAAGGGCAGCGAAGGCGTCACAAGTGTAGCGGTAGGTGATGAAGCCAAAATTGTCCCTGCGGTCAAGAACAGAAAATGAAAAGTCAAACCAACAACGTCAGGTTCTCTTCTGGTAGCGGACATCCAGACTATTTATATGCAAAAGAGAAATCAATAAAAATGTATCTTTGGGGCTTTTTATAGGCTAGGGATAGATAGGATAACAGACATGACTGGAATGCAAAAAGCACTCTCCTGCCCTGCGTCTACACCTGACTTTGACATGGAAGTCGATGCAAAGCCCAACGTTTTCTGTGTTCCACCTAACCCAGAGGGTAGAAATGAAGGGAACAATGTACTACAATGATTCCTATTACACCCCCCCCCCCCCATAAACCCAACACACAAACACACACATACACACGCATGCGAGCACACAGTCCCGGAGCCTTTACCCGTCATCTCTCAGGTTCACGGCACACTCTTCGATCTCGCCGAAGACTTCAAAGCGCCGCTTCAGCTCGGTCCGCGTGCTGTCGGACCTCAGTCTCCCCACGTACACCACCCGTCTCTCCTCCTGCTCATTAACGGAGAGAGAGAGGGAGATAGATTAAAAGAAGAGTATATTCTTCTCTTTTCTGCTTTTTCCTCCCCTTCAGGCCCACTTGGTGGCCGTAATGAACTACTCAGAACTCCCGATGGCGAGCGCTGACACGAGGCCACCCTTTTGTCACTTCGCTCTTGTTTTTTCCCCCGTTGATTGGTCGGGCTGTGCTAAATACCTCCTCTTATCTGATAGGACAGATTCATTATGGTCCCTTGTCTTTTTTCTTCTTTTTCCCCCCGGCCTTTATAGAACCGTATACTTTAAGACTATCAGAGGTTTGCTCTTCCTCTTTCGTTTTGTGGTCTGAGAACCTAAAATGAGTCAATGAGTTGTTTGGTATTACACAACTTAAGAAGCCTGTATCTGTAGTCAAAAGAGGACAAATGCATTTTTAAGTGTCCTTCAATTATGGGTAACTGTTGCACTAGAGAATTTGACCTCTCGCTTGGCTCTGAATATCAGACAATAAGCTGCCGCTACACATACACCATTAAAGAAACATGTACGAAACACCATTACTAAGAACAGGCCGTGGGGGATAAAACACCATTACTAAGAACAGGCCGTGGGGGAGAAAACACCATTACTAAGAACAGGCCGTGGGGGAGAAAACACCATTACTAAGAACAGGCCGTGGGGGAGAAAACACCATTACTAAGAACAGGCCGTGGGGGAGAAAACACCATTACTAAGAACCGGCCGTGGGGGAGAAAACACCATTACTAAGAACCGGCCGTGGGGGAGAAAACACCATTACTAAGAACCGGCCGTGGGGGAGAAAACACACTTTTCCACGAACCACAAAGGACACAAAGGTCACACCGGCATAATTTAGACCTACCGCACGAGGCTGCAATTATGGTTTTGGGAGCAATTTAATTGCATCTGCTAATCATATAATGCAGAACAAGCCTCTAGGCTGTTGTATCACTGGAATTATTTATTCACTCATTTACTTGCCATTACTGGGGCGAGTCTATAGAGATCCATTCAAATGTTGAGTGCTACCCCGGGGCCACTGGTAACTGATACATGTAAATCAGTCGCCTGGTAGTAAAACTCAAAGTTCACCTCCGCAAAGAACCTAGACTAAGGTTCTGTCCCAAATAGCACCCTATTCCCTACATAGTGCACTACTTTAGAGCAGAGCTTTATGGGCCCTGGTCTAAACTCAGCAAAAAAAGAAACGGCCCTTTTTCAGGACCCTGTCTTTCAAAGATAATTCGTAAAAATCCAAATAACACAGATCTTCATTTTAAACACTGTTTCCCATGCCAACATCACACCTGCGGGACAGGTACAGAATGGCAACAACAACTGCTTGAGTTACACCAGGAATGTACAATCCCTCCATCAGTGTTCAGACTGTCCTCAATAGGCTGAGATAGGCTGGACTGAGGGCTTGTAGGCCTGTTGTAAGGCAGGTCCTCACCAGACATCACCGGCAACAACGTCGCCTATGGGCACAAACCCACCGTTGCTGGACCAGACAGGACTAGCAAAAAGTGCTCTTCACTGACGAGTTGCGCTTTTGTCTCACAAGGGGTGATGGTCAGATTCACGTTTATCGTCGAAGGAATGACCCTCCAGCATGACAATGCCACCAGCCAAACCGCTCGTTATGTGCCTGATTTCCTGCAAGACAGGAATGTCAGTATTCTGCCATGGCCAGCGAAGAGCCCGGATCTTAATCCAATTGAGCACGTCTGGGACCTGTTGGATCAGAGGGTGAGGGCTAGGGTGATTCCCCCCAGAGATGTCCGGGAACTTGCAGGTGCCTTGGTGGAAGAGTGGGGTAACATCTCACAGCAAGAACTGGCAAATCTGGTGCTGTCCACGAGGAGGAGATGCACTGCAGTACTTAATGCAGCTGGTGGCCACACCAGATACTGACTGTTACTTTTGATTTTGACCCCCCCCTTTGTTCAGGGACACATTATTCAATTTCTGTTAGTCAGATGTCTGTGGAACTTGTTCAGTTTATGTCTTAGTTGTTGAATCTTGTAACGTTCATACAAATATTTACACATGTTAAGTTTGCTGAAAATAAATGCAGTTGACAGTGAGAGGACGTTTCTTTTTTTGCTGAGTTTATATAGGGAATAGGGTGCCTTATGGGATACATTCTAAATGGTAAGACATGCGCTCCAATCCTCAGAAAAATACAAATGAACCGTAATATTCAGTATTATTATTTTTTCTTCTCCTCCCTTCACATACAGTATGAGACAAAGTGTTTGCTGAATTAGGGATTTACATGCTGACAATTGAAAAACACGCCGGCTTTCCGAGACGGCACCCCGAGGCTGGCCGTCTGTGTGTGTGTGTGTGTGTGTGTGTGTGTGTGTGTGTGTGTGTGTGTGTGTGTGTGTGTGTGTGTGTGTCTGTGTGTGTTTGTGTGTGTGTGTGTCTGTGTGTGTAGCCGTCGCATCATCTGGCCTCCCAAACCTCTACTGACAGCTTGGCTTTGCTGCCCGTAATTGTCTCACCTAAAATGTATGCAGGCCAAAGATAGCGTGTGTGCATTACTTGACGTGCACATTTATCATCCTGTGTTAGCATGTTTAAAATGTGTGCAATCTCACAGAGAGACAGGTAGAGAACAGAGAATTGATATTCATCCCATTTTCATTGAATTTGAACTAGATCACTGGAAAGATTCCTTATTTAAACAGTGTACATTTCCATGGCAGTGAATTTCCTTTTTTTAGCCTTGTTCCCTCTCTCCCTCTCTTCCTGTTTCTAACATCTGCCCCTGTGGTGTGATTAATAAGATCCGACACCGTTCCCAGACGCTGGAGACTTTTAAAAATACACAACCCTGAGATAAAGAGGAAACGCGTGGAGCCCTGAATGATTCAGTGACTCACTTTGCATCTATTCATTCATTACAGAGGAACAGTAGGTAGCAGGCACGGCAACGAGCCCTCAACTGTCTGCCCTGTCTAGGTAGTGCAGAGGGTGTGTGAGACAGCGATGGGCACAGCCGGGCTCTATTAATACCAGGCTGCCATTAGAAGGACGAGAGAAAGACAGAGAGAGAGAGAACGAGAGAGAGAGAGAGTGGGAGAGAGAAGGGGGGGTTAAGAGGTGGACAGAGAGAGAGAGAGATATTCACTGAGTATACAAAACATGAAGGATACCTGCTCTTTCTGTGACAGACTGACCAGGTGAAAGCTATGATTCCTTATTGATGTCACTTGTTAAATAAACTTCAAAATCAGTGTAGATGAAGGGGAGGTTTAAGAAGGATTTTTAAGCCTTGAGACGATTTTAGACATGGCTTGTGTATGTAAGTGCGTTTGAATGGGGTATGGTAGTAGGTGCCAGGCTGCCGGGTTTGTCTCACTCAACAGTTTCCCGTTTGTATCAAGAATGGTCGTCCACCCAAATGAGATCCAGCCAACTTGACACAATTGTGGGAAGCATTGCAGTCAACACGCGCCACCATCCCTGTGGAACCCTTTTGACACCTTGTAGAGTCCATGGCCCGACGAGTTGAGGCTGTTCTGAGGTGCAACTCAATATTAGGAAGGTGGTCCTAATGTTTGATATACTCAGAATATAAGAAAAAATGACAGGGGAACTCACTATTGCTTTTTCCCTTTGCCTCTCCCTCTGCTCCGCCCTCTCAAACTCCCTCTTCTCGTAGTCCTGGCGGTACTCCTCCCGCTTCAGACACTCGTGCTGGTATTCCTCATAGCTGTCGTACCTGCGGAGGGACCAAATCAAACCCATCACTTTCACTGTCCTCCACCGCCCTTCCGCTGTCCTTCCAACATCTGCCCTTCATTTTCACGTCCGCACTTATGAAGCGTATTGGCAAGAACCCCCCCCCCAAGGAGTTGGGCTAAATCCCCCCCCCCCCCCTCCCAGAGGGTTGGGGAAACCAACAAAGGCATTAATAAGAAGATGCCTCCTCCTGGTCGTAAAGGTTATGGATCCTGCAGGAGAGGCCCACGGGAGAGAGCGGGTGAGATACACAGTAGAGAGCTGGACAGCTGCCACTGTCAGCACTACTTCACATCATTACTTTCAGCTTAGTTAGAGCTTCATCCGGGGAGAAAAAGTGCAACTTTCGTCAGATGTGGCCATGCATTGGAGAGATGGGCAAATAGGACTTTGTGCTTGTCTGGTGTCATCGGGCTAATCAATGGCTAAGGAAGGAGTGCCAATATTCTACAACGTGTTCCACAATCCTGCTGGTTTTCAGTCAACACATATTTTTGGTTACAAGGCAAGGATGAAAACAAACATGAATTGAAGGAACTGGATCATGAGGGACCCGAGCTGTTTACCCCTGGTTTAGTGTAAGGGAGGTGTTGAACCCTTACCTTGGCCTGCGACTGAGGGGGGATCTGGACTGTGACTGAGGGCTTTTGTGGGTCCTGGACCGCAAAGTGCTGGAGTCCGTGTTGTGGCGAGACCTGCAAAAAAACAGAATACATATTAATCATCAAGATGTCAATCATCCGGAGTCTAACAATAAAGTATCGTCTAAATGTAACTGTGCATTCTGCGTAAATTCAGTCTTATCGACTGCGAGCATTATTTCAATAAATTAAATCCTATCTGAGATGGGTATCTGTGAATCCGATAAAATTGTCTAGACATACTTAGGCATTCCTCATTCATATCCTTTTCTTACGAGATGACAGAGCCACAGTGTCAAATCTGACCATAAAAAAAAAAAACCACAGAAAGTCATAATATATTCAGAACACTTTTCCCAAGTTTGACCAAGTTTGACTTCCTTCACTCTTCTCCTCCACAGTGCAGCTGGGATAAATGTTCTCACCTTTCCTCCCACCAGGGCCAGTGTGTACTGTACAAGCACCACGTATCTATGTTAAATGAGGGGAAGGTCCTTAGGCCCCGCGGCCATATGCTAAAGTTAGTATCCCGACAGAGTACGGGCTCTTTAGCTCCCATGGCTTTATTATTGAACTGATGCTGAAGAAGGGAGACGTGAATAATAGAAGGAGAGAAGTTAGGCTATGGTCCAACGTCCACAGAGTTAAGGAAGTGGAGAGTCTGAAAAGAGAGAGGGGGAGTAGAGAGACTTGAGGACATTTTGTTTGGACATTTTTCACGGAGTTCTTGAGAATGAGATACTTTTTACTCAGGTATCCCGAACCTTTTATGAGGTTACTTTCCCCCCGTCTTTCTTCTTTCAACCTCTAACCTGGACATCTTTAGCAACCTAGTGACCGTCTCTGTGTACTGTATCATAACGTTGGCGATAGTCCTCAGCGTGAGTGATTTATCAAGGCTAAAGGACTGCGAAACAGAAGGCAAAGCTAACCTCCATTGAGACTGACCTTTCAGTAACCCGGCAAACCAATTCACTCATGAGGGTGAGGGAAGTGAATGAATAGTCTATCCAGTTTGCAAGGCACTCGATGCAAGACTGCTGAAAGTATACCTACTGCATATCCGTTCCCTTTGCTCTGATCAAAGGGAACCGTGGGAAATGTAGTTCTCCTGGGCTGCTGTGATGATGCACATTGTTTTCAGAGGAGGGGATAAAGAACTAAAGTCCCCAGATTTGGCTTTCATCTCTGGGGACAAAGAGGGGGTTTCGCCTGGCGCTCTGTGAAACAACAGCAGCCGCCTAAAACAACACGCACCGCATCACATAGTAGATCCCGGGAAAACGGAGGTGGGAATGAGAGTGACAAAACGCTCGCATAACAGTCATTGCCAGGGGAAAGGAGGCTTTGACGACGTTGAAGCAACCAAAGCGCAACGCCTTAGGCGCCACTCATTTTCCTAGTTGCCGCCTTCTCTGATATACAGTTTTGATCTCACAGTTTGACTAACACGCCAAACCTCCTCGTCTGGTATCTGCTAGTGGAACCCTGGGTCTGCATGTACAAGCTTCTCAGAGTATGAGTGCTGATCTAGGATCAGTTTCCTCAGTTAGATCATAATGAATAAGATTATAAGTACAGGAGGGGCCTGATCCTAGATCAGCACTCCTACCCTGAGAAGTGTGAGACATATGGCCTCTGCTCTGTAGTTAAGCACTGAGACGGTTGAGCTTGGCTAGCCTCACTACACCAGCCTAACACAATCCACCGTCTAGTAGTCCAGCCGGTAACGATTCTCCCTGGCCCCGTCACACTCTCTCCTGTTGTTGAAGCCTCTTTCACCAGGAACATAACAAGTCTTCTCTGTGGTTGGGGATGCAGAAGCAGCTATAGGCCCCATACCGAGAGAGTGGAGAGCCTCATACCGCAGGGCCTATCCTCTCCTGACACCGTCTCTGACGGCTTAGGAGACCTGTTTACACGACTGAGCTGTCCACCTCCTGCCGGGAGCACCGTCAGAGCCGCCCATAACGCTTAGGCAACGTTCAAACAACAGAAGGGAAACGTCTTCCACCAGGAAGGAACGTGCTAGTTGGCTGTATTTCCGATATCCACACTGGCATGCTACTTAGAATGAAGCTAAGCAGTAGATATTTTGGGCAAGATGTCTAAGTGGTGTGGTAGTACGGACATGGGAACCTAGCCACAGTGAGTAGAGAGTTTACTCACCTGGAGGAGGGGCGTCCGTCAGGTGAGCTGGAGAGGGAGCGCCTCCGGTGGTGGGAGGAGGAACTGCGGGAGCGGGACCGGGAGTGAGAGCGGGAGGAGGGGGAGCCCGAGCGGGGCCAGTGGAAGTGTCTGGGGGAGAGGAGGATGGAGGAGGGGGGCGAGACGGAACCCCGTGAGGGGGAGCAGCTGGACAGCGAGCAGGATGGCGAGCAGGACTCGAAAAGCAGGTCCAGGGGGGTGCCCTCCCAGGGGTAGAGGAAGTGTCCCTCGACGCCCTGACCCTCCAGCTCCTCGTGGAAGGGAGAGAGGCCCGGGTGCAGGTACCCAGTAGAACCAGACCCAGAAGTAGGGAGCTTGGGGTAGTTCTCGTACCCAGCAGGGCTCTCTTTGGGGGTCTGCAGGGCTCCGGCCATCTCCCCTCCTCCCTGTCTCCCCTCCTCCACCACCACCTCCTCCCCCTTCTCACCCTGGCTATAGATGGCTTGCTGGGGGCGGCCAAAGTGCTTGTTGAGCTCCGCCCGGATATCCTGGTCTCGCAGGGACTGCTTCCTGCTGGCAGAGTGCTGGTCCCCTTCTGGGGTCTGTAGTGGGTGTGGTTTGTCCTGGGTGATGGGGGTCTGGTCCTGCCCCCGAGCCTCCTTACCCACAGGGGAAGAGCTCTGCTGCGGCTGCAGCTGCTTTGCCAAAGAGGATGAAGATGGAGGAGGAGATGTAGAGGATGAAGAGGAGGAAGAAAAGGAGGAGGATGGTGGCATGGCTGAGTCCTTACATTCCACATGCCTGTCCTCCGCCACAACCGGATTGGGCTTCAGAGGGGTTGTCGTAGTAGTCGTCATGGTAATGGTAGCGTTAGCCACATTAGCGTTAGCGCCGGCGGCAGGGTCCTGTTTTGTGCTGGCCGCCGTGGACTGACAATAGTCGTGGTCGTCGTAGCAGCAAGGCTGGACACTCCGCTTGTTGTTGCCGCAGCAGCGCTCCTCCTTGCAGCCCCCTGTCGTCGCAGCAACCACAGAGGTGGGGAGAGCAGTGGACGCTTTGCTTAGCTGGGCGTACAGCTCAGTCTGCTCTGGGCCCTTCCTGCCTGGGGCCGAGGTTGGGCCTAGGGGCCTGCAGGGTTTCGCCTCGCTCAGCCGAGCCCTCTTGCACGCCAGGGCAGATGGGGAGCATGAAGACAACTTGGTTTTGAACGATGCTTTGAAAGGGTTCTCTTGACTGGCTTTGTGGGGGGGCGTGGTAGGTGGTGTCAGACCTGGAGAGAGGGAGGTAGGGAGGGAGGGGGAGGGAAGGAAGTAGGGAGGGAGGGAGAGAGAGGGAGGGAGGGCGGACGGGAGGGTGCAAGAGAGAGAGAGGGAGGGTCGATAAAAGAGAATGGAAATATAATGCATTCTACCTCCCCACCTTCCACCCTCTCCTCGCACTCCCTACAACCTGTTTAAAGACAGTGGACACACACAGGGGTTGATTAAAATATTCACTTTCATCCCTGGTCCTAATCCTGATCCGTATTTTATTGCAATCTTGACAGATTAATGCAATGCTCTGTGTAATTTAATATGGTGGAGCCGCTACACGGCTCGGCTACCACCGCCATCCCTCCCTGACCTTGGACAATCCCTCATTCAGGAAGAAGAGAAAAACGTTGGCAGCGGACAAACATCCTCCTCGAAGTGGAGTGTCCTTCGAACAGGTAACCGTCGAATCTAGCCAACACGTTGGACGATGGCCAAGCGATTTCAATAAAAGCAAAGACCTTTTGGCTCAGTTTTGAAAATCTATCACAAGTGTCCTATGTTTTGGGCTTCTGCTCTCTACTGCAAGTCAAGGTGGCGAGATATGTCGGGCAGCGAGATGTGTCAGTTTTCGGCACTGCATGTTGCTATAGCGTGCCACTGTGCTGTCATATGATAGTGTCGGCTTGGTGCAGGGGAGATGTCTGACTGGTAATGGAGGCTCAGTGTCTGCCGGGGGAATGGGTTGTCATTTTTCTCAGATCCTGCTTGCCTCTCTGTGGCTCGTGCCGAACCCGACCCCTCCTGACAAGTTTACGAGCCGACAGATGGCAGTTATATGGGAAGTCCTGAGATGGGCCTGCTTTATAGCATTGTTAACTATCACGCAAACAACCAGCGCTAGGTAGGCAGTCCCTTTCCCTTTGTCTCCCTCTCGTCTCTTCCCTCCTTTTTCCCTGTCTGTCTCCCACTCCGGTTCAATATCTCTTTCTCTGTCTCTCTGGTTCAATATCTCTTTCTGTGTCTCTCTGGTCCAATCTCTCTTTCTCTGTCTCTCTGGTTCAATATCTCTTTCTCTGTCTCTCTGGTTCAACCTCTCTTTCTCTGTCTCTCCGGTCCAACCTCTCTTTCTCTGTCTCTCTGGTTCAACCTCTCTTTCTCTGTCTCTCTGGTTCAACCTCTCTTTCTCTGTCTCTCTGGTTCAACCTCTCTTTCTCTGTCTCTCTGGTTCAATCTCTCTTTCTCTGTCTCTCTGGTTCAATCTCTCTTTCTCTGTCTCTCTGGTTCAATCTCTCTTTCTCTGTCTCTCTGGTTCAATCTCGCGTTCTCTGTCTCTCTGGTTCAATATCTCTTTCTCTGTCTCTCTGGTTCCACCTCTCTTTCTCTGTCTCTCTGGTTCAACCTCTCTTTCTCTGTCTCTCTGGTTCAATCTCTCTTTCTCTGTCTCTCTGGTTCAATCTCTCTTTCTCTGTCTCTCTGGTTCAATCTCTCTTTCTCTGTCTCTCTGGTTCAATCTCGCGTTCTCTGTCTCTCTGGTTCAATCTCTCTTTCTCTGTCTCTCTGGTTCAATATCTCTTCCTCTGTCTCTCTGGTTCAATATCTCGTCCTCTGTCTCTCTGGTTCAATCTCTCTTTCTCTGTCTCTCTGGTTCAATATCTCTTTCTCTGTCTCTCTGGTTCAACCTCTCTTCCTCTGTCTCTCTGGTTCAACCTCTCTTCCTCTGTCTCTCTGGTTCAATCTCTCTTTCTCTGTCTCTCTGGTTCAATATCTCTTTCTCTGTCTCTCTGGTTCAATATCTCTTTCTCTGTCTCTCTGGTTCAATATCTCTTTCTCTGTCTCTCTGGTTCAATATCTCTTTCTCTGTCTCTCTGGTTCAATATCTCTTTCTCTGTCTCTCTGGTTCAATCTCTTGTTCTCTGTCTCTCTGGTTCAATATCTCTTTCTCTGTCTCTCTGGTTCAATATCTCTTTCTCTGTCTCTCGGGTTCAACCTCTCTTTCTCTGTCTCTCTGGTTCAATATCTCTTTCTCTGTCTCTCTGGTTCAACCTCTCTTTCTCTGTCTCTCTGGTTCAACCTCTCTTTCTCTGTCTCTCTGGTTCAATATCTCTTTCTCTGTCTCTCGGGTTCAACCTCTCTTTCTCTGTCTCTCTGGTTCAACCTCTCTTTCTCTGTCTCTCTGGTTCAACCTCTCTTTCTCTGTCTCTCTGGTTCAATATCTCTTTCTCTGTCTCTCGGGTTCAACCTCTCTTTCTCTGTCTCTCTGGTTCAACCTCTCTTTCTCTGTCTCTCTGGTTCAATATCTCTTTCTCTGTCTCTCTGGTTCAATATCTCTTTCTCTGTCTCTCTGGTTCAACCTCTCTTTCTCTGTCTCTCTGGTTCAACCTCTCTTTCGCTGTCTCTCTGGTTCAATCTCTCGTTCTCTGTCTCTCTGGTTCAATATCTCTTTCTCTGTCTCTCTGGTTCAACCTCTCTTTCTCTGTCTCTCTGGTTCAATATCTCTTTCTCTGTCTCTCTGGTTCAATATCTCTTTCTCTGTCTCTCTGGTTCAACCTCTCTTTCTCTGTCTCTCTGGTTCAACCTCTCTTTCTCTGTCTCTCTGGTTCAATATCTCTTTCTCTGTCTCTCTGGTTCAATCTCTCGTTCTCTGTCTCTCTGGTTCAATCTCTCTTTCTCTGTCTCTCTGGTTCAATCTCTCTTTCTCTGTCTCTCTGGTTCAATATCTCTTTCTCTGTCTCTCTGGTTCAACCTCTCTTCCTCTGTCTCTCTGGTTCAATCTCTCTTTCTCTGTCTCTCTGGTTCAATATCTCTTTCTCTGTCTCTCTGGTTCAATATCTATTTCTCTGTCTCTCTGGTTCAATATCTCTTTCTCTGTCTCTCTGGTTCAATATCTCTTTCTCTGTCTCTCTGGTTCAATATCTCTTTCTCTGTCTCTCTGGTTCAATCTCTCGTTCTCTGTCTCTCTGGTTCAATATCTCTTTCTCTGTCTCTCTGGTTCAATCTCTCGTTCTCTGGTTCAATATCTCTTTCTCTGTCTCTCTGGTTCAACCTCTCTTTCTCTGTCTCTCTGGTTCAATATCTCTTTCTCTGTCTCTCTGGTTCAATCTCTCGTTCTCTGTCTCTCTGGTTCAATATCTCTTTCTCTGTCTCTCTGGTTCAATATCTCTTTCTCTGTCTCTCTGGTTCAATATCTCTTTCTCTGTCTCTCTGGTTCAATATCTCTTTCTCTGTCTCTCTGGTTCAATATCTCTTTCTCTGTCTCTCTGGTTCAATATCTCTTTCTCTGTCTCTCTGGTTCAACATCTCTTTCTCTGTCTCTCTGGTTCAATATCTCGTTCTCTGTCTCTCTGGTTCAATATCTCTTTCTCTGTCTCTCTGGTTCAACCTCTCTTTCTCTGTCTCTCTGGTTCAACCTCTCTTTCTCTGTCTCTCTGGTTCAATCTCTCTTTCTCTGTCTCTCTGGTTCAATATCTCTTTCTCTGTCTCTCTGGTTCAATCTCTCTTTCTCTGTCTCTCTGGTTCAATATCTCTTTCTCTGTCTCTCTGGTTCAATCTCTCTTTCTCTGTCTCTCTGGTTCAATATCTCTTTCTCTGTCTCTCTGGTTCAACCTCTCTTTCTCTGTCTCTCTGGTTCAACCTCTCGTTCTCTGTCTCTCTGGTTTGATCTCTCGTTCTCTGTCTAACCATCTCTATTTTTTTCCCACTGTCCGTCTTTCTCCTCTAGACAAATACATAGGCATGCACACACGGACAGACACACACACACACACGGACAGAAACACACACACACAGACACAGACAGACAGACAGACAGACAGACAGACACACAGACACACAGACATACACACACACACACACACACACACACACACACACACACACACACACACACACACACACACACACACACACACACACACACACACACACACACACACACACACACACACACAATAGTCACATACAGCCTCCCTCTCTGGAGTGGAGCTCAGGCACTTTGAACACCTACGCTCCCTGTCTTTGCCATTGTTATGAATGCACATCACTCTCCCTTGCAGTGAATTGCACCAAATGACAGCTATTAGTATCAAATCCTGTGTAAGAGTATTTACTGGGGAGGCTTGGAGCCTGAAAAAAAGAGAGGGAGAGAGAGAGAGAGAGAGACATAAAAATTCCGTTGCGGGGCCATTTCCTGAGTTTGGGCTCTCTAATCCAACCATCTTATCATCTAGACTTATCTGGATTTTACGGTAAAGCCGAACCGCAAACCCCCATCCCTCTTTAACAGTCAGACGTGGTACACCGATAGCGACACAGAGACTTGATGCAGTATTTCAGAGAGATAGAGATGAGAAAGAGGGCTATATTTATCATTACGCCAATGAAATGAGCTCTGAAAAGGGCGGGCCGGTGCGGTGCCCGAGGAACTTCTGTTTCGCCAATGAAACGCCATCTGTGCAAAACAATGCGCACTAGGGTCATAAACTAGGAGCCATTAGTGCCGGGGTGAAATAAATCAGAATTAGATAAATATGCGCCTCTCAGTCAAACCGGCTTGTGATGGATGCTCGGCAGACACAAACACCAATCATTCAGCGAGTTTTTTTTTTTTCTCTCTCTTTTTTTCTCTAATCTGTTTCTTTCCGGACTGTAAATTGCGAAGAGACCTCAGAGCAAACGACTCTGACGCCAACTCAGGGCTTAAAGAGTTGATCCGGTGGTAAGCCATGCAAATAGCAACACATAGACAAACCCCGGTGTCATGAGATACTGTAATTAAAGACAACACGGTAAATCTATTAGCAAAAGGAGATTAGTCCTTCCAGTCAAATCCATGGGCTGTCTCTGAGTAGTGGGGTTGTCTCAGGTTTACCTTATGGGGGAGGTGGGACAGGGCCTAGGCCATTGTAAAATGATCCTAGTGTAAATACAGTTAGCAGTATCAAATTCTGAATAGAAGATAATTACAATTACTTTTCCTACTACTACTACTCCTACTACTACTACCACTACTACTCCCCCTACTACTACTACTACTACTACTACTACTACTCCTCCTCCTACTACTACTACTCCTACTACTACTACTACTACTACTACTACTACTACTACTACTACTACTACTACTACTACTACTACTACTACTGATAATGTAGATACAAAGCTACACCCTATGTGTCATTCTTGAAGTGCGGTGCCATTTGGGGATTTATGAAAATGTTTACCTTTTTCTTGTTTTTTTATTTAGATTTAAATGTATTTGGGTACATCTTCCCATTCTAACTAATATGGCAGCTTAATGACTTTAAATACTTTTTACCGTTACACTCTGAGAGAGAAAAAAGGTGCTATCTAGAAACTAAAATGGTTCTTCGGCTGTCCGCATAGGAGAACCCTTTGAAGAACCCTTTTTGGTTCCAGGTAGAACCATTTTGGGTTCCAGAAGAACCGTTTCCACAGAAATGATCTACATGGAACACAAAAGGGTTCTACCTGAAACCAAAACGGGGTCTCCTATGAGGACAACCGAAGAACCCTTTCGGAACCCTTTTCGTAGGATAACATTGTGCCACCAGTAAGAGTAGTAACACCAATGATGGGAACACCAATGAGACATGTTTGGTTATTGTGGATTTTCTTAAATGGAGGCCCCATATTTGTATTTATTAAGGATCCCCACTAGTTCCTGCCGAGGCAGCAGCTACTCATTCTGGGGTTCAGCAAAATGAAGGCAGTTATAAAATTTTAAAAACATTACAATACATTCATAACAGATTTCACAACACACTAAACGTGTGCCCTCAAGCCCTTACTCCACTACCACACATCTACAAAACAAAATCCATGTGTACGTGTGTGTATAGTGCGTATGTTACCATGTTTGTGTATGCACGTGTCTGTGCCTATGTTTGCGTTGCTTCACAGTTCCCGCTGTTCCATAAGCTGTATTTTTACCAATTTTTGAAAACTAATTTTACTGCTTGCTTCAGTTACTTGATGTGTATTCATTTAATTTAATTTATTTGAGTTGGGACAGATGCAATAATAGTGACACATTGCAATGTACAACAGTAAGATGAATTGCATCATAACACCATCTTTGTAATGAGAGATGTACAAGGTGGTAACACCAAATGATATACAACTGAGGGGCAGACATTATCCTAGTACAAAAAGGTATTTTAATAGCCTTTGTTTTTATTGATCTATACAATATACTAAAATCATTTTTTTCACTTTCTAGCATTCAAAATAATAGATACATATCTCTAAATCCCCAAAACATGTCAGTACAACTCTACACATTACTACTGGGACAAAGCCAATTTGCTTACCCTAAGTACATTAAACACTGCATCAACAAAGATTTGCAGTATAAAGGACATTATGTTGTATCATTGACAATATAAACAAAAGCATGTATGATGTGTAACGATTTCTCATTTAAAGTGCAAATGTCACTGCAATTCACGACCGACCCCCATGTCATGGAAAAGTTTAGAACTGAAATGCTAACCTATTATTGTACTACATAAAGACCGACAAGTGTCTCTCCTTAAAGATGCACTATGCAGAAATAGCTCCACCATGGTTGAAAAAATGTATTCTAATAGTTCCCCTAATTTCAGTTGATGTGACAAGCCAAACGGTCATAGTGTAGAGAATCATTGTACCATTCTAAACCGCTGTGATATATGCTTTACATAATAAAAAAAAATGTTGTGTTTGAAGCTGGTGTACAAAACCAAAAGTAAAAGAGGCAAAAATGTTACTTAAGAATGGGAAGCAATAGATATAGCGCACATAGAACATATCTATCGCTTCTTAGACTTGTTTCAACGGGAATGAAAGATCTATAACTCACATTTCTATGTGAATTTGGTCGGGCCGCCCAAAAAGTGACATTTTGTATCTTTAAACGTGCCACGGAAGATTCCGTGTCCGATTGAAGCACTGACCTACTTCCACCTGAGGGTTGTCCTTCCCCCTTTGTCTTAACTCCACCTGGTTATCAATTAAAGAAGCATCATCTCCAGATCTACTGGAACGGGTCTGCTGAGGACACATTAACTCAAGGGATCACAAAGATTTCATTCCCCCTGTTTCTCCATATCTGGCGTTCCTGAATCGCCTGCCACACGGGACTAGACTAATCCTAAAACGTAAGGGGCTCAGTATCATTAGCGTTTTCTTCTAATGGCTTTTCCCCTAATATCTAATCCCAAATCTGCAAAGGGCAGTGGAGTCAGAGTTTGCCTTTATTAACTATGGCTGGAGCAGGAACACAGGGAGACGAGGAGAATGGGACTGGATTTAACCCCGAGGTCAGAAGCAGTAAAAAATAAAGAAATATTAACAGTGTTTGATTGCTCCAAAGCTCTTAATTCCCTATGGGTGTCCCCTCTAACCTCTGACGCTTATGTACACACAGGATTAAATGGCAAGCGGAGCGTGGTCAACTGGAGGAACCCCCTGGGGCTTTGGTGTCCCACAAATCTACCCCCTCCCGACTCTAAAGAGATTCCAGATAATTCATTCCTATTGGGCCTCGTTCCCAAACAAAACACCACCTTGAGTCTAGGAGGCGAGTCAGGTGTGTTACATCGAGGGCCATTTATTTTATCC
The DNA here is from genome assembly GCF_029448725.1 of Salvelinus fontinalis. Taxonomy (NCBI): domain Eukaryota; kingdom Metazoa; phylum Chordata; class Actinopteri; order Salmoniformes; family Salmonidae; genus Salvelinus; species Salvelinus fontinalis. The sequence goes on from NC_074675.1 coordinate 42,987,665, forward strand.
GCTAGCAAATGAATACCAAAAGGCCCATTGACGCGTCACATTGTGAAGGAGAAGAAAAGGGCCGCCATTTTGCTTTTATTGACCTAGGATGATTCATCTCAGGGAAGGAGTGGGGGGGGGGGGGTTGGGAGGGAGGACACTGAAATAATTACCTGCATAATTCACAGAGAGAGAAAAAGAGAGAGAGAGAGACAGAGAGAGAGAGAGAGAGAGAGACAGAGAGAGAGAGACACAGAGAGAGAGAAGAGAGAGAGAAGAGAGAGAGGGAGAGAGAGAGAGAGAGAGAGAGAGAGGAACTGCTGAAGCCTGGTGTTTTAGATTTGCCTGACATTCACTTCATCTGGCTTTTAATTACCTTTTGCCTATAGCTTCTCACCGACGTACTTAATGAATAAGTATATAATATACAGGGATAATGACAATAATAATATTAAAATCCCCCTGCGTTGACCCCATTTGGAAAAGTGCATCCTTCCCATAAATACAGACCCTTAAAATGGGAGAATACCTTACATGTCTCTAATCAAATTACCAGACTGTCGGAGGAAAAGAAAGAGACAGATAATATCGGTCAAACCGAATTATGTGGCTAAACCAATTAAAACAATAATAATGCCACATCAGCTTGCCGGTGATGTGTTGGTTAAGTGAGCATTGCAGTCAAAGGGCATTAAGATCCTGGCATATGAGAGAGTGAGCGAGAGAGAGAGTGAGCGAGAGAGAGAGAGAGCGAGAGAGAGAGAGCGAGAGAGAGAGAGAGAGAGAGAGAGAAGAGTGGCAGCATATTAACTCTTCACAGAGAAGGGGGGGGGGGGGATCTGTCTAATAAACCCAAAGGAGATTGGATCTCTTAATCAACAGTGAGGCATATAAAACATGTCACCCTGTGTCCTAGTCCTTCACCTTGAACTCTGAACTTTTATGGAACTATCAAGATGGTGTGAAAAGCCCTGGGGTAGTGACTGGAATGTAACCCCTAACTGGCTTAGGGAGAGAGCTTAGGTTTACCATTATGCCATTACAAAGCAAGGTGAGCTACTCTGTAATTTGCATCAAGCCCTTATTCATCAATTCACTGAAAACACATTCTTACCTGGGGTTCCAGAGATCTCCACACTCAATGTGCGTTCAATGGTTTTGTTCTCAAACGGTGATCCCTTGTGGTCACTGAAAGACAAAAGAGATTGAACACACCGTTTTACTCCACGTGGGAAAATGTGACATTAATAAAGGCCTTTGTGATCTTAGAAATGGAAATGAGAGTTAACAAAATGCCTCATGTTGGTGCAAATTATTTGTCTTTTGATTTACACTAAATATACAAAAGTATGTGGATACCCCTTCAAATTAGTGGATTCGGCTATTTCAGCCACACCTGCTACTGACAGGTGTATAAAATCGAGCACACAGCCATGCAATCTCCATAAATAACAAAGGCAGTAGAATGGCCTTACCGAAGAGCTCAGTGACTTTCAACGTAGGCACCGTCATAGGATGCCACCTCAGATCGTAAAATTTCTGCCCTGCTAGAGCTGCCCCGGTCAACTGTAAGTGCTGTTATTGTAAAGTGCTAATGTCAAGGAGCAACAACGGCTCAGCCACGAGGTGGTAGGCCACACAAGCTCACAGAACGAGACTGCAGAGTGATGAAAAATTGTCTGTCCTCGGTTGCAACACTCACTACAGAGTTCCAACCTGCCTCTGAAAGCTCACGTCAGCACAAGAACTGTTCGTCGGGAGCTTCATTAAATGGCTTTCCATAGCCGAGCAGTGACACACAAGCCTAAGATCACCCTGCGCAATGCCAAGCGTTGGTTGGAGTGGTGTACAGCTCGCCGCCATTGGACTCTGGAGCAGTGGAAAAGCGTTCTCTGGAGTGATCACGCTTCACCATCTGGCAGTCCGATGTACGAATCTGGGTTTGTCGGATGCCAGGAGAACACTACCTGCCACAATGCAACAATGCCAACTGTAAAGTTTGGTGGAGGAGGAATAATGGTCTGGGGGTGTTTTTCATGGTTTGGGCTAGGCCCCTTAGTTCCAGTGAAGGGAAATCTTAACGCTACAGCATACAATGACACTCTAGACAATTCTGTGTTTCCAACTTCTTGGCAACAGTTTGGTGAAGGCCCTTTCCTGTTCCAGCATGACAATGCCCCCGTGCACAAAGCGAGGACCATACAGAAATGGTTTGTTGAAGAAATTGACCTCAACCCCATCGAACACCTGTGGGATGATTGGAACGCCGACTGATGTTGGGCGATCAAGCATAATCGCCCAACATCAGTGCCCGACCTCACTAATGCTCTTGTGGCTGAATGGAAGTAAGTCCCTGCAGCAATATTCCAACATCTAGTGGAACGCCTTCCCAGAAGATTGGAGGCTGTTATAGCAGCAAAAGGAGGACCAACTCCATATTAATGCCCATGATTTTGTAATGAGATGTTCGACAAGCAGGCATCCACATACTTTTGGTCATGTAGTGTATCTTTGTTATTTTGTCTAGTTTCGTGTGCTCGTTGTAGAATGTTGAAAAACTATTGCACTTACTTTGGAGACTCTGGGGTCAAAGGAAGTGGCAAGGTGGTTGGTTTGGCTGCAGAACACAAAGGAACATGGGTAATTATTTAACTAGATAGATAACAAGTTGAGGCAAGAGAGATCAGGTCCACATCTGCAAATCAATCTCAGATTGGCACATTAACAGAAGGCAGCATTCCAAAACCCAACCCAGTACGGTTAGCATAATGCTCTCTTGCTATTGATTTACAAGAGCAAAAAACCAACATCTGTCATTTTTGTTCAATTTTGTTCACTGTTGACTTTGTGAGGACGAAGTGATGGAATTGGCAAGTGTACAGAGTACAGAGTTTGACACAGATATCCCACTCAAAAAAACTAACGAGACGACGGCACAAACAGCACACATGGCAATGGGAGGTGGCGGTTGTAGTGGCTAATGGGAGAGGGTAGTGGTCGTAGTGGCTAATGGGAGGTAGTGGTGGTGGTTGCGGCTAATGGGGGGTGGTGGTAGTGGCTAATGGGAGGTAGTGGTGGTGGTAGTGGCTAATGGGAGGTGGTGGTGGTGGTGGTAGTGGCTAATGGGAGGTAGTGGTGGTGGTTGCGGCTAATGGGAGGTGGTGGTGGTGGTGACTAATGGGAGGTGGTGGTAGTGGCTAATGGGAGGTGGTGGTGGTGGTAGTGGCTAATGGGAGGTGGTGGTAGCGGCTAATGGGAGGTGGTGGTAGCGGCTAAGGGGAGGTGGTGGTAGCGGCTAATGGGAGGTGGTGGTGCTTGTAGTGGCTAATGGGAGGTGGTGGTGGAGGTAGCGGCTAATGAGAGGTGGTGGTGGAGGTAGCGGCTAATGGGAGGTGGTCGTGGTGGTAGTGGCTAATGGGAGGTAGTGGTGGTGGTTGCGGCTAATGGGAGGTGGTGGTGGAGGTAGCGGCTAATGGGAGGTGGTCGTGGTGGTAGTGGCTAATGGGAGGTAGTGGTGGAGGTAGCGGCTAATGAGAGGCGGTGGTGGAGGTAGCGGCTAATGGGAGGTGGTCGTGGTGGTAGTGGCTAATGGGAGGTAGTGGTGGAGATAGCGGGTAATGGGAGGTGGTGGTGGAGGTAGCGGCTAATGGGAGATGGTGGTGCTCGTAGTGGCTAATGGGAGGTGGTGGTGGAGGTAGCGGCTAATGGGAGGTGGTGGTGCTCGTAGTGGCTAATGGGAGGTGGTGGTGGTAGCGGCTAATGGGAGGTGGTGGTGGAGGTAGCGGCTAATGAGAGGTGGTGGTGGAGGTAGCGGCTAATGAGAGGTGGTGGTGGAGATAGCGGTTAATGGGAGGTGGCGGTGGAGGTAGCGGCTAATGAGAGGTGGTGGTGGAGGTAGCGGCTAATGGGAGGTGGTGGTGCTCGTAGTGGCTAATGGGAGGTGGTGGTGGTAGCGGCTAATGGGAGGTGGTGGAGGTAGCGGCTAATGGGAGGTGGTGGTGGAGGTAGCGGCTAATGGGAGGTGGTGGTGGAGGTAGCGGCTAATGGGAGGTGGTGGTGCTCGTAGTGGCTAATGGGAGGTGGTGGTGGTAGCGGCTAATGGGAGGTGGTGGTGGAGGTAGCGGCTAATGAGAGGTGGTGGTGGAGGTAGCGGCTAATGGGAGGTGGTGGTGCTCGTAGTGGCTAATGGGGGGAGGTGATGGTGGTGGTAGTGGATAATGGGAGGTGGTGGTGGTGGTAGTGGATAATGGGAGGTGATGGTGGTGGTAGCGGCTAATGAGAGGTGGTGGTGGAGGTAGCGGCTAATGGGAGGTGGTGGTGGAGGTAGCGGCTAATGGGAGGTGGTGGTGGTGGTAGTGGATAATGAGAGGTGGTGGTGGTGGTAGTGGATAATGGGAGGTGGTGGTGGAGGTAGCGGCTAATGAGAGGTGGTGGTGCTCGTAGTGGCTAATGGGGGGAGGTGATGGTGGTGGTAGTGGATAATGGGAGGTGGTGGTGGAGGTAGTGGATAATGGGAGGTGGTGGTGGAGGTAGCGGCTAATGAGAGGTGGTGGTGCTCGTAGTGGCTAATGGGGGGAGGTGATGGTGGAGGTAGTGGATAATGGGAGGTGGTGGTGGTGGTAGTGGATAATGGGAGGTGATGGTGGTGGTAGCGGCTAATGAGAGGTGGTGGTGGAGGGAGCGGCTAATGGGAGGTGGTGGTGGAGGTAGCGGCTAATGGGAGGTGGTGGTGGTGGTAGCGGTTAATGGGAGGTGGCGGTGGAGGTAGCGGCTAATGGGAGGTGGTGGTGGAGGTAGTGGCTAATGAGAGGTGGTGGTGGTGGTAGTGGATAATGGGAGGTGGTGGTGGAGGTAGTGGCTAATGGGAGGTGATGGTGGAGGTAGTGGCTAATGAGAGGTGGTGGTGGAGGTAGCGGCTAATGGGAGGTGATGGTGGTGGTAGTGGATAATGGGAGGTGGTGGTGGAGGTAGCGGCTAATGAGAGGTGGTGGTGGAGGTAGTGGATAATGGGAGGTGGTGGTGGAGGTAGCGGCTAATGAGAGGTGGTGGTGCTCGTAGTGGCTAATGGGGGGAGGTGATGGTGGTGGTAGTGGATAATGGGAGGTGGTGGTGGTGGTAGTGGATAATGGGAGGTGGTGGTGGAGGTAGCGGCTAATGAGAGGTGGTGGTGCTCGTAGTGGCTAATGGGGGGAGGTGATGGTGGTGGTAGTGGATAATGGGAGGTGGTGGTGGAGGTAGCGGCTAATGAGAGGTGGTTGTGGAGGTAGCGGCTAATGGGAGGTGGTGGTGCTCGTAGTGGCTAATGGGGGGAGGTGATGGTGGTGGTAGTGGATAATGGGAGGTGGTGGTGGTGGTAGTGGATAATGGGAGGTGATGGTGGTGGTAGCGGCTAATGAGAGGTGGTGGTGGAGGTAGCGGCTAATGGGAGGTGGTGGTGGAGGTAGCGGCTAATGGGAGGTGGTGGTGGTGGTAGCGGTTAATGGGAGGTGGCGGTGGAGGTAGCGGCTAATGGGAGGTGGTGGTGGAGGTAGTGGCTAATGAGAGGTGGTGGTGGTGGTAGTGGATAATGGGAGGTGGTGGTGGAGGTAGCGGATAATGGGAGGTGGTGGTGGAGGTAGCGGCTAATGAGAGGTGGTGGTGCTCGTAGTGGCTAATGGGGGGAGGTGATGGTGGTGGTAGTGGATAATGGGAGGTGGTGGTGGAGGTAGTGGATAATGGGAGGTGGTGGTGGAGGTAGCGGCTAATGAGAGGTGGTGGTGCTCGTAGTGGCTAATGGGGGGAGGTGATGGTGGTGGTAGTGGATAATGGGAGGTGATGGTGGTGGTAGCGGCTAATGAGAGGTGGTGGTGGAGGTAGCGGCTAATGAGAGGTGGTGGTGGAGGTAGCGGCTAATGGGAGGTGGTGGTGGTGGTAGCGGTTAATGGGAGGTGGCGGTGGAGGTAGCGGCTAATGGGAGGTGGTGGTGGAGGTAGTGGCTAATGAGAGGTGGTGGTGGTGGTAGTGGATAATGGGAGGTGGTGGTGGAGGTAGCGGCTAATGGGAGGTGGTGGTGGAGGTAGCGGCTAATGAGAGGTGGTGGTGCTCGTAGTGGCTAATGGGGGGAGGTGATGGTGGTGGTAGTGGATAATGGGAGGTGGTGGTGGTGGTAGTGGATAATGGGAGGTGGTGGTGGAGGTAGCGGCTAATGAGAGGTGGTGGTGCTCGTAGTGGCTAATGGGGGGAGGTGATGGTGGTGGTAGTGGATAATGGGAGGTGGTGGTGGAGGTAGTGGATAATGGGAGGTGGTGGTGGTGGTAGTGGATAATGGGAGGTGGTGGTGGAGGTAGTGGATAATGGGAGGTGGTGGTGGAGGTAGTGGATAATGGGAGGTGGTAGTAGTGGTAGCGGCTAATGGGAGGTGGTGGTGGAGGTAGCGGCTAATGGGAGGTGGTGGTGTGGGATAATGGGAGGTGGTAGTGGTGGTAGCGGCTAATGGGAGGTGGTAGTAGTGGATAATGGGAGGTGGTAATGGTGGTAGCGGCTAATGAAGTAATTGTTGCATGCATTTGGATCCAAAAGCAGAGGAAGAAAGGAGAGTCAAGGAAGCTTGTGCAGTTGCCTGAGGCTCTGGCTGTCTCCAAATGCAGTTAAAGAGTGTCGCTCAGTCAGACAATTAAGACATTAGGGCAGTGCCCTGCCCAGAGTAGCTAGGTAGACATTCAGCACCTCCGCTTGATCCAGCCAGATAGTGGTTGATTTAACAAATGCCATACTGTATCAAAACATAACAGGCTACTACCCCTCTCCCACCTCCCCGTTAAGTCAATCTTGAGGCAAGGGTCTGTACCAATTCTAAAGAATGCCTTTTGGAATAGATGGTGCACCAAGCAATTTATTTTTTGTACTCAGAGTGATAGCGTCAAATTAGCATTGGGGTTAGTGTGTAGTCAAACTGGGAAGTTGTTAAAGCAGGAGAAGGAGAAGAGAGAGAGGGCAGGGATGCAGCGATGATTACCTAACAACGGGAGGCTCTGGTCCTCGGGGTGCCTGCAGACTGCCTGCATGTGTAGGTGCTGCTGTGTGACGGAGGGAGTGGGGTCTGGATTTCTAGAATCTGGGAAGAATGGGCTTGGCAGGCCCCATGAGAGCGCCATGGGGCTGCCTATGGCATCATCATCGTGAACATCCTCCCCGAAACAGTCAGCCTGCTCCACCAGGCCAACCTCCAGCCAGCCCAGCCCCAGCCCCAGCCCCAAATCTAGCCCCTGGTCTGGCTGGCTAACCCAGCTGCCTAAGCCTAAGCTCTCGGCCAACAGGGGGTCCGAATCAGGCTCCTTGGCCTGTCTGAGACCCCATCTGCCGGGATTGAAATTGACAGTCCCTCTGTGCTCCTTCTCCACCTCAATAGCCTGGCTGGGACACTCATCCCTCTCCAGGACTCCCGAGCTCATTCTTGAAGAACTGCTCTTGCAAGGCTGAGGGGTAGTAGTGGGCGGGAACAAGTGGGCCTGATAGCGGGCGGGCCTCTGCTTGGAGGTCAGCAGCTGACTAAGCAATGGATGCCCTGGCTCCTCCTCTCTTTTCTTAACGGTCACTGCGATGTGCCCCGCTGCACCGCGGTCATGCCTGCCCCAACACTCAATTGCCTGAGTGGCAGCGCCCGCCTTACGGCAACGCCCACAGCTGCCTGTCTGACCCGTCTCTCTAGGAGGGAGAGAATAAGAATGCATGTACCTAATGAACCTAGCGGCTGCCAGGCGGCCCGCGTCCACCGCAGGCTGCGGACCTGGCGGCCTTCCTTCTTCACTGGACGGCCTGCGCTCCAGTTTGGGGCAGGCATGGACGCTGTCGTTCCTACGTGCCTGTGGGACAGGAGCGGGTGCCACCGCGGGTTCGGACTGTCCCTCAGTGCCACCAGCCCCATGAGCGCAGCGACGCCACTTCCCAGCCCCCACACCAGCCACACTACACTCGCCAGCAGCCCGGCTCTCACCTCGCTGGTGATGTGGCTGCTGCTGCTGCTGCTGTGACACGACAGACGACGAGGACGACTTCTTCTTGGAGGCAATCGAGGAGGAGGAGGAGGAGAGGGAGGAGAAGGAAGTGGTGGAGGATGGTGAGGAGGAAGAGGACGAGGCGCCCAGCAGGCCGCCCTTGTCTTTGCCGCCGCCCCCCCAGGCGCTCTTGGCTTCGCCGGCTTTGGTCTGGAGGAGGATGTCGTCGGTGGCGGTCAAGTACTTGAGCAGCTCGGTGCACGGGCGCCTCACTAGACGGCTCTGCTGCGGACAGCCCCCCCTCGGCTTGCTGTTCCAGGAGTTCTCCGTCTGCAGGGGGATGTAGAAAGACAAAAGAAAGAGAAAGAAAAAGAGAGGAAGAAAGAGAGTGGAAGAGAGAGAGTGAGTCTCAGCATAGCGGGTCGCCCAACTGTCTGGGAGGCGGTGGTGGGAGCGCCGCCCGCCCATCATCTTAATTGCGTGGCCCCCGAGCACCACCGCAGCAGCTCTGTCCTCAGGGAGCCTTCCAAGCACCGTGCTCCAGAAATTGATGTCAAAAGTACGGTTTAAAAATAGACTTTTCAGAGATGTGTAAGCTGTGTGTATGCACTGTTTACCAGACAACAATGCTAGCAACGCATTCCAAATTAAGTTTTTTTAAGCACTGAGGGACGTATATTCAGGCATGTATTCATACGTTTTTCCAAACAAGGAAGAGTAAACAAACGCATTATTTATGTGCTATCGTACTAAATAAAAATCTAATCTTCAAGCGCATTCATCATGTTCCAATGAAATGCGGCAAGTAGCAAAATACTGGAACCACCTACTTCATTTAATTGGCATTCCTGTGCCCATTATACTTAAACCCAGCGAAATACTAGATTATCTCAAAAGAAACCCTTTCGCTCTACAGAACAGTAATGGTAAGAAAGGGTAACAACATCAAGACTGTATGACTAGATATTTAAATCTAGATCTAGCGGCATCAATCTTACCGCTTGTCAACGTTTGATTTTCCACAGACACCGTTACAAGGGAGGGGGGATAAGTGCTTTAGCTAATGAGACAACAGTCCCGATGCCTGGCCTGGAAAGCCGAACAGGCAATCAGGCTGTTTTCATTACGAGATGGCCCCCAGGAGGGTACAGTGGAACAGAAGTTTAACATCTTCCAAGGCTAAAAAATACAAAAAGAAGAACTGAGATGGTAAACAAACATGGAGTGGCCCACGGAAGCGGTGCATTTGAAGTGAACCAATGGCGCGACTGGGTAGCTACCTTGACAACAGCAGCTGGTGGTCTGATGCGGTGGTTGCTGGCTGCATGGTTTTGTGCCTTGTCACCTATGTATTGATTATAGCTGAGCTGGGAGTTGGCGGGCGCCAGAAGGAGCTTCTTCAGCTGCAAAAGACCCAAACAGAACAGGGAAGAAAGGGGAGGAAGAGGAACGAATAGAGAAAAAAGGGGTGAACAGAGTTAGAGTTCACCCAAACGCTGCCTCTGAAATGTCCTAATTTCACTCAGTTAAACAATCAGAGAGAGATAGTCAATGCTTTTGTAAATGTGTGACTGAGGATGTTTGATTCATCTCAGTGTACAGAAACACAGAAAGGGTATGAAGACGAACGCATTGCCGCCTATCAATAGAGGCCTTTCACCTCGTTGTTTACCGTGCTAAAAGGACAAGTCAAAGAGGAAACCTGTCTTTCCATGGCAGGTGTTTTGGGGAACACAATGGCCGTGCTTTACTAGTGTGATTCACAAAACAATGGGGAGGGGTGGCATTAAATACACGGACTATGACTCAACAACATAAACAACATTGCAGGTAAAGCCCCCTCAGGAAAGGCCTAATCGAATAAATTATGCCACTGTCGTTATATGAGGTGAGATGGATTTCATTTTTCATCCCTAGCTTGATTTCAAGGCCCCGTGGCATAATGTCGACCATAACAGACCCACCGCTGTGCATGTTTCATTACATTGGCGCTGCTCGTACGCCACAATGTAATTAACACCTCACAGCGAACACTGAGGCATTAGATTTTCTCTTTCATCCAGGCATCTGCATCATGGTCAGCTCAGCACACAGACATGCACGGGGGGGGGGGGGGGGGCTGCAAGGCACACAGACATGCTCAGGGGGGGGGGTGGGGGCTGCAAGGAGCACAGACATGCACGGGGGGGGGGGGGGGGCGGGGGGCTGCAAGGCACACAGACATGCACGGGGGGGGGGGGGGGGGCTGCAAGGCACACAGACATGCTCGGGGGGGGGGGGGGGGGCTGCAAGGCACACAGACGCTTTTGGTCACTGGCCTGCTTCGCTCGCAGTGCCTTATCTGGTGTCGGCGGTGGCCCCAGGAAAGGGGCTGGAGCGAAGGGTCTGTGCTGGGGGATGAGGGTTTATGGTCGTGGATGGTGGGGAATTGGGTGGTGGTTGTGGTGGAGGTAGGGAAAAAAGAGAGGTCGTGGTACAGAGTCTTACCAGGGAGGGTTCCTCTGGTTCGGGGGTGCGCGGCGAGCCGTCGGGGGTGGAGGGACAGCTCTGGTCACTGGCATTGGTCACGTCCCCATCTGCCAGGGCCTCGAACGAAGGCAATCCGTCCTCGTCCACTGGGATGCTGTCCAGGGTTTCTGTAAGCACTGCCAGCAAATTGGCCTCATTTTCCTCATCTATCTTCTTGGGAGGGGAAGAGAAGAGAGAGAGAGAGAAAGGGAGGGAGAGAGATGGAAAGAGAGAGCGGGAGGGAGAAATAGGACATTTTAGTTTGGAGAAGTTGCTTGAGCAATACGTCTTCTCTTTGCAGAGGGGGTTGGGAGGGTGGGTGTTTACATGCTTCTATTGTTCATAGAGTAGGAGAGTTTTGCAGCAGAGCGGCTCTTTTCAGCAGTCCTATCTTTTTAAAAACAACATTCGCTCTCTGTGTGCATGAGAGTCAGCCCTGTCACTCATTTTTTAAGCATGCAGCTTACCGGACCAAAAATAATACTCCCCCAAGAAATCCATTAACAAGGCTGACACACAGCAAAGTATCTAGGGGGGAGGGAAGTTGAGTCGCCTCAATCCCCCAACTCTCCCCTCAGAAAAGGGAACGATCGACTTGTCGACAAGATGTTTGCAAGACATCCTCCGATAAGGCGAATTACCGCCTGCTAATGCTAAATTAATCTGATATTTTTGAGTGTCGGGAAAAGAGAACTGCCGTTCGTCGAGAAGCATGTGCGGGGGGAGGGGATGTTGTGAGTTTGCTGCAGCTGTTTCCCACTTAAAGGGGTGACATAATGAGAGAGGGAGCAAATGAGACGGAGAGGGAGAGATGTGGGGTGCCTAGCATCGACAGGGGAGGTGAGAGAGACAGAGGATTATGGAGGGGGGAGACAACAGGCACTGGAAGTTCCAGGACCAAAGCCCAGGGGAACCGGGAAAAAGTTAAACAGCGAGTCGCCAATAAGAAAAAGAACAAATCCTTTTATATCACATGGCAGGATTAACATCGCTCGCCGATAGCGTGCAGCGATCATCGCGCCAAAGGGGAACCATCCCTAAAGATAGCGCCGCTGGCCTGCTCAGGCTTGGCTCCCACATGCAGACAATTACTCCAGGCCGCTTGCTCCCATTCAACCCCTCGGAGTTTCCTACGATTACACACCGCCGTGGATAGCTCTAGACAGGAGAAGCTTTGGAGTTTCCGAGATAGTGGACATGTCATTTTTCTCCCTCCCTTTTCTTGCTTAGATGACACAGATAGCCTAAGCATTTGTGTTAGCCATCTGACAGGGAGGAGAATGTGAATACAATGCTCTTTCATATGATATTCATCCTCTAACAACATAAAAGTGACATATTTCACAGAGATAACAAAACGGTGACTGGGGCCACGCCAGCACTGGCAGTAAATGGTTTGCAGGAAATTGCTCTCGATGAGGTACCATGCTGTTTAATTACTTGCAAAGAGCTTCAATCCACTGTGCCGGAACCTATGTTGTCGTTCCCAGTTTTCAGACATCCCACTTTATTAGCCGAGCGCTAAGCGGGTGGGTAATAACAGTTGATACAGACAGAGACTTTTCTTAGAACCTAACACTCGCTCCTCAGCTGGAAAATTGTGACTGGGATCATTTCAGATTATCTCAAAACGAGGCTTTAATGGAGAAGCATCTGTTTGGGTTAAACTTGAACAACTTTTCACGGAAGGCTAGGGTCACACTTTTCCCAGTCTATCTATGCAGACGTTTTGGCAGCGAAATCAAGACCACCATCTTAACTAGTGCCAGTAAAATTTCACCACGCCACTGAGCTTCATCGGCAGGGAGTGGTCCCAGGAATTTTTCAAGTTTGACTCTGGATAATACGCGACCGTGGCAAATCCATACCTGGGTTCAAATACATGTGTATTCGAGCATCTGGTATTTCAACAAAACAAATCTGTGTATTTGAGTATTTCCGAATACACAGCCCAAAACAAGTACTTTTACTTGAGTACTTCAATGGTTATTTGTAAAAAATAAAAAATAAAAAATGGTGTGCCAAATAGTTTTTGAGAGTATTTTCAAACATTTATTTCAAATATTACTTTCAAATAGCTGGGTTAAATGCATGGGAGTGTATTTGAGTCAGTGTATTTGAGTATTGTCAAGTACTTTCCAAGTGTACTTCCAAATACATGAAAATATTAAACTATGTCTTTTCAAATAAAAGATATCTGAATAGTTACTTTGAATGTATGTGAAAGTATTTGAGACATTTGAAATAGTATTTGAATCCAGGTCGCTGTTTGAAAAAAAGAGTTTGAAAAACTCCTACTAAAGTCTAGAGGACTGTAATGCAGTGAAAGGGACACTTGTAAAAGCTCAAGTCGTGACGGTCATGCTACAGGCCTTGCTAAAGCTCCGGCTGGTGAGAATCCCAGGCCAGTCAGAGGATTTTCAGGGGCTGTGGAAAAAGAAGAGACCTGAGTAAGTGCTTCTCCTCTTGAGAGAGCCCCTGTCCAGCAAAGCCCAGCTTTGCCACGCCAGCTTAAGACTATCCTCACGCCACTTCACTAGACCAAAGTCAATCCACTACCTCTTGACTCGGCACCACCCAAAAGCTATGCAACCCCAAAGGAGGAGGACGTCAGAGCTAACCTGGCAACCCAATGACGGGCCTCGTCCACATTTATCGATTATCACAGTGGCTGTTTAGAGACTGAAAAGGGTGTGGCAAAGGAAAAGGCCTCGGTGGGAGCACCATCTCTCCCATCCCGGTTAATGGACCTCACCCAATTAAAGAGATATTAACCATCCAAGACTAAATGTAGGATCACGATATATTAACCAGCTTCAATTCTAAAGGGTGCCATTCATGGCTGTTTCACTCCAAGCGTTTCAATTAGCCATAAAGCATGATGGCAGGCGCCGGTAGGGCCGTTCCATCTCCCCCCGAAACCCCCCCCCCCCCTCCTACCCGCGTATCCCTCTGCCTCTCACTTTGGAGATAAAAAAGCAGCACAGCAGTCGTTCATTATCAGGTGAGGGTCTTTGTTATCAGACGGGCTGTCTTTGAAACCGTCCTTGCTTTTAACTCTTTGACTGAGTTCCGCCGAGCCATTGTGTTCCAGAGATATAACTCATGCCCCTGATAACGGGATGTGTTTTTTTTTTGTTGTAAATACAGACTTTTGAACTCTGACTTTTGAAATCCAAATTAAAACGACGAATTGCTTCTTGAAGATTTGTAGCCTCTGAGCAATGTCCCGGGGATCACATTTCAAGTAGGCATCGGCAATGCGTCTTTACATTTTTGAAGGACGGGAATCAAAAAAACACTATTCAATGTTTCTGCAATTACAAACCTGACCATTTAATAAGACATGGGTTCATCTCCTACACTGCTGTGATCTTACAACGAGAGACAGAAACTGTTACAACTGCCACTCAGGGAGAAGAAGAAAAACCCTTGCATTCTAAATGAGTCATCTGGTTCTGAAAGTACGGCTTAGACTCGCTCCGCAAATACAGGGAGAAATAAAAAAAAAGAGACCAGTCTACTCAGACAGAAAACATATTGATGTCTCCTGTTAAATCAACTTAAATCAGTGTACATGAAGGGGAGGAGACAGGTTTAAGAAGGATTTTTAAGTCTTGAGACAAATGAGACATGGATTGTGTATGTGTGCCATTCAGAGGTTGAATGGGCAAGACAAAATATTTAAGTGCCTTTGAACGGTGTATGGTAGTAGGTGCCAGGCGCACCGGTTTGTGTCAAGAACTGCAACGCTGCTGGGTTTTTCAAGCTCAACAGTTTCCTGTGTGTATCAAGAATGGTACACTAACCAAAGGACATCCAGCCAACTTGACTCAACTGTGGGAAGCATTGGAGGGAACATGGGCCAGCATCCCTGTGGAACGCTTTTGACACCTTGTAGAGTCCATGCGCCGGTTGTTCTGAGGGGGGAGTGGAGCAACTCAATATTAGGAAGGTGTTCCTAATGTTTTGTACACTCAGTGTATATTTCTCTCACAATTTCAAAGGCTTTCCCTCGGACGATATTAAACGAGTAGCCAGACCTAATCATAGCACAATCAGACACGGGGGGGGGGGGGGGGGGGTCGCCTCAACGCGGTATTACATTTTATTTAGATTTCATAAACAAATAATGTATTCTGTATTATTGCCCCAGATTTCAGAGAACATGAATCAAAGTCAGCCACCGCTGAGGCGTTAGTGGAGCTGACACGACGGCTGGTCACACAGGCGCAACATATGGCAGGAGAGGGGCGAAGGGAAGGGGGAGAGGGGGGAGGGAAGGGGAGAGGGGGGAGAGAAGGGAGGGAAGTGGGGGAAGGGAAGGGGGAGAGAAGGGAGGGAAGGGGAGAGGGGGAGGGAAGGGGAGAGGGGGGAGAGAAGGGAGGGAAGGGAAGGGGGAGAGAAGGGAGGGAAGGGGGGAGGGAAGGGGAGAGGTGGAGAGGGGGGAGAGAAGGGAGGGAAGTGGGGAGGGAAGGGAAGGGGGAGAAGAGGGAGGGAAGGGGAGAGAGAAGGGAAGGGGGAGAAGAGGGAGGGAAGGGGAGAGAGAAGGGAGGAGGGAAGGGAAGGGGGAGAGGGGGGGAGAAGAGGGAGGGAAGGGGAGAGGGAAGGGAAGGGGGAGAGGGGGGGAGAAGAGGGAGGGAAGGGGGGAGTAGAGGTGCAGCATGATGCAGAGCATAGACATATCATGCAGCCACCAGAGACGGCCAGTCATTTAGCACTCATTATCTGGGAGTGAGAGAGAAGAACATTGTAACCTATAGGACTGACACAATACAATACTGTGCTGTATAGATCGGGTATGTGTGTACATGTGTCTGTGTTGTGTCTATGTCTATGTGTGTGACTGGCTGCACTGTTCATCTCAGTTCTTCGAAACATAAAACTACATGTTAAAAGTGTCAAATTGATCAAGGCCATGCCAGAGTTGAAGGCTGGTCTCCTTTGACCATCTGGCTATGGGAGTCAACAGTGCGTTGGATTATTCAAAGCCCATTTTCCAAGCAAACGATCCTTCAGGCTAGAAGAGACTGGGTTCTGCTTGCTTTGGACATAAGGCTCACTGCGTGGCATCGGTCAACACCTTCAAATGGTCGTGAGCCAAGACAAGACTATCGCCCCTGCTCCACGCACACACAAATACATGCACGCGCACACACACACACACACAAGCGCGCGCACACACACACAGCCCATTTACCCAGCAGTAAACGTGTAATTCCTTGAGGTGTCTGGGTTCCTCTCTGAACACAGACAAGAGTGGTCAACAGCAGCAAGGTGGGTCGTGCAGACCGATACTCTCTGAACACAGATAAGAGTGGTCAACAGCAGCACTGTGGGTCGTGCAGACCAATACTCTCTGAACACAGATAAGAGTGGTCAACAGCAGCAAGGTGGGTCGTGCAGACCGATACTCTCTGAACACAGATAAGAGTGGTCAACAGCAGCAAGGTGGGTCGTGCAGACCGATACTCTCTGAACACAGATAAGAGTGGTCAACAGCAGCACTGTGGGTCGTGCAGACCAATACTCTCTGAACACAGATAAGAGTGGTCAACAGCAGCACTGTGGGTCGTGCAGACCAATACTCTCTGAACACAGATAAGAGTGGTCAACAGCAGCACTGTGGGTCGTGCAGACCAATACTCTCTGAACACAGATAAGAGTGGTCAACAGCAGCACTGTGGGTCGTGCAGACCAATACTCTCTGAACACAGACAAGAGTGGTCAACAGCAGCACTGTGGGTCGTGCAGACCGATACTCAACCCTGATGAACAACAGGACTCATCTCCATACCTGCCTAAGCTCCTAGGAATGTACTACTAGAGATCCTGCAGTAGTACAATAACCATTGACCGTTTGATCCAAACCAGAACTTTTGGCCCACACGCGGTTTCTCAGTTGCATCACATCAAGGAGTGACGTCAAAGACAGGATATTTTTCTCTGTCAGATGTCACTCCCATAGAGAACCAGTGTGAATATTCTACAGTGGAAACTACATTCGACATGTCAATGAAGCCTCGGACTATGTGAGGGAGAAGTGTTCGAGGGAGGGAGCGCTGATGTGTCTCCTGGGAACCATTTAGACCGTTAGAGTGCTATCAGATGAGAACAGAGAGAGAGAGAGACAGAGAGAGACAGAGAGGGAGAAAATCCTCCGGTGACCAATTCTCTGTCGAAGACCGTCAAACCTGACAACTCGCTCTGATTCTGAGAGAAACCTAGACGTATTTCCAAGAAACTCTACTCTGCTTTGTAAAAAGTTGACGGACAGTCTTTGACCAACAGTTCCAGAACTCCTGCCACAATTCCTGACCCGAAATCCTGACGTAAAACAAGCCCAGGTCTCGGAAATCTGCTGACGCCACCTCGCCTTATGGCCATTTTTAGACTTCAGCCTTGCATGTTGTACAGTACTGTTGTACCTCGGGGGTCAAAAGTCAGGAGAGTCAGCAAAAAATACACCACCACCACAACATCATCAGCAGGCATGAAATAAAATGTAATCCTTGGTCAGGATTCTCTAAGCAGGTGTACCCATGACAGAAACACACAAACACAACAGCTAGTTGTCGAACGAGAATGGACTGTCGGACACCAACAAACGAAGGGAAGGACGGTGATACACCACCAGCAAGGGGGAACAGAAGGCTTAAAGCAAACTCCCCTCCCCTCCAGGAGGACTTGTTCGCCCACCACCACAGCTGCTGACGACAACTGAAACTCTCCAGGTACTAGAATCACTAGTCTAAGGAGAGGCTTTTAGTCACAAGTGTTACGGGCTCAGGAGAGCCCTGCGATCACCAAAGAGCTGAAGCCAAACCCCGAGGGGGGTTTATATTAACAGTGTGAGCAGGAGAATCTATATCTAAGGCCTAACGCAGAACTGCTGTCGTTTTTTACCCCTCTTTCCAACAGATGGAGTTTTCTGGCTTGTTTTACTCCAATGTAATTATACACCATAACAGTGTTGGAATGCTCTTCCCCGTGGTCGCCTGGGGGTTATTTGTTTCTGTATTAGCCAGGTCGACGCAAGAAATGAAGGAGCTGGCGTTCCTACTTAGGTGAAATGGGAATTCTGACACGAGTGCGTTGCTTTTATCAAAAATCCCACTGGATATACAGGGAGTGAGTTAGGGAATATTTTCCGGACTTTTTTCTCATAACATGCAAATAGCTGTTTGCTTTAGTAGGCAGCTATGAATTTGCAGTGCTAAGCATCCCTTGGTACGTGTCGGCGCGTAGATGGTGAGTAGAAGGAGAGAGAGACGGGTGGAGGAGGGGCTGCTCTGACATCAATCCAGTTAAACGGACATTGTCACGTTTCCTTCGCCCACGTCGGTAACCGTTACCGTCAGCCGTGCGTGTAACAAACAAAACCATCACAAATTGGGGGGGGGGGGGGGGGGGGGTTGTTGCTACATTTGCAAGGAGAGAGAGCAGAATGGTCAAAGCCTCTCCTTTTCTCACAAAACGGCCAAGGATAACATCCGCTGCCCCCCTCCACCCCTCCATCCATCCCTCCCTCTCCTGACCTTTCAGACCCTGCCAAGCTCATCAACGGCTGCAGGGCTTTTCATTTGTCACAGTATTATCAGAGGAGGATGGAGAGAGCAAGGAGAGAGCAAGGATGGGGTGGACAGATACTGTATCACACAGTAGTGCTGTGTACTGGGATGCAAACAGGAAAATATTGTTATGCAGGGAAGCACACTTCTGCGCCTAATGTGTGTGTGTGTTTCTATGTATGCTTGTGTGTGTGTGTGTGTGTGTGTGTGTGTGTGTGTGTGTGTGTGTGTGTGTGTGTGTGTGTGTGTGTGTGTGTGTGTGTGTTTCTATGTATGCTTGGGTGTGCGTCATGTGTATGCTTGTTGGGGAGAGTATGGACCCAACATCACAAATGTATGGTAATTGAAACCACAGAAATCTTTTTGGAAAATGCAGTCAATTTGATTATGCGGCAAAAGGTCACCCTATTCAATTTACACTCTACGCGGAGTACAATACAGGGGGGAGATAACACCTGAAAGCAAATGATCTTATCAAGCTTACAGACCTCAGCACTTACCTACTGCATTAAAGCTATTTGCTGATTACTAAATAAACACATTATCTTTTACCTTGACTTCTGAGCATGGGTGTGGCTTTGTCCCCCCCCCCCCCCCCCCGTTTCAGGTCGGGGTGCTGCAGCAGGTAACCCTGGTCCGTGCCTGGACTTTGTGAGCAATGGAGCTGGGATGGAGGGATTTGGAGCTAGCACTTTTTGGGAAAACGGATTCTCCTGGAAAGAGTCGATTGTTCGAGACAGCTAGATAATCAGGTCAACAGCACTCACAGAGGACAAACACTTAATTCCCTGAATGTGTTATTACACCGTTTCATAACAAATGTGTGTTCTTCCTGCCCGTGAGAATGAACACGCTAATCTCCTATTAACACACACACACACACACACACACACACACACACACACACACACACACACACACACACACACACACACACACAGACAAACAACTCACACACACACACACACACACACACACACACACACACACACACACACACACACACACACACACACACACACACCATGAGAATGTCCGTGCCACAGCTTTCTCCCTAGCCTACTGTCTGTCAGTGGTGCTGATTGTCAAGCCATGTGAGTCATCCCACTCTCTCAAGCGCAAGGAGTTACTTCAAGAGCTTCTTCAACTATTTAAGGCCCTGTCTGAGACCAAACGTTCAATTATAGAAAAACACAAGCTGGAACCATATGCATGCTCTAAGGTTAGCATTGCTCTATTGATCTGAATGTAATTCTGGAATGACCAGGTTTGGGACAGAGTTTGAAGAGGAGACACTGCAAAACAACACGCAAGACCAGCTACTTTGTAAGAGAACGAACAGACAAACTAAATCCGGTCTATAAAGCCAATTGTATATTTCCAGTGCAGACAAAGACATCCTATTCTATGGAGTAGGGGCCAAGGGGCTGGCTATAGGCTAGTGATAAGCGCTAGTGCAGAAATGCTAGCTTCAGTTAAAGGTGGCTGAGCTGGTCTGGGGAGGGCTGCACACCTCTGATCGATATGCCTCTCCTGGAGAGTGGAAGTGGAATATCACACAGGACTGATAGCGCTTCACATCTAATCACTGAACCAATGGATTGAAGGTCTCCCTCTCGGCTTCTTTCTTTTGTTCACTGGCTCTCACTATCTCTCTGTCCCTCTCTACCCCTACTTCTCTCACTATCTCTCTGTCCCTCTCTACCCCTACTTCTCTCACTATCTCTCTGTCCCTCTCTACCCCTACTTCTCTCACTATAGATCTGTCCCTCTCTACCCCTACTTCTCTCACTATCTCTCTTTCCCTCTCTACCCCTACTTCTCTCACTATCTCTCTGTCCCTCTCTACCCCTACTTCTCTCACTATCTCTCTGTCCCTCTCTACCCCTACTTCTCTCACTATCTCTCGGTCCCTCTCTACCCCTACTTCTCTCACTATCTCTCTGTCCCTCTCTACCCCTACTTCTCTCACTATATCTCGGTCCCTCTCTACCCCTACTTCTCTCACTATATCTCGGTCCCTCTCTAACCCTACTTCTCTCACTATCTCTCTGTCCCTCTCTACCCCTACTTCTCTCACTATCTCTCTGTCCCTCTCTACCCCTACTTCTCTCACTATCTCTCTGTCCCTCTCTACCCCTACTTCTCTCACTATCTCTCTGTCCCTCTCTACCCCTACTTCTCTCACTATCTCTCTGTCCCTCTCTACCCCTACTTCTCTCACTATAGATCTGTCCCTCTCTACCCCTACTTCTCTCACTATCTCTCTTTCCCTCTCTACCCCTACTTCTCTCACTATCTCTCTGTCCCTCTCTACCCCTACTTCTCTCACTATCTCTCTGTCCCTCTCTACCCCTACTTCTCTCACTATCTCTCGGTCCCTCTCTACCCCTACTTCTCTCACTATCTCTCTGTCCCTCTCTACCCCTACTTCTCTCACTATATCTCTGTCCCTCTCTACCCCTACTTCTCTCACTATAGATCTGTCCCTCTCTACCCCTACTTCTCTCACTATCTCTCTTTCCCTCTCTACCCCTACTTCTCTCACTATCTCTCTGTCCCTCTCTACCCTACTTCTCTCACTATCTCTCTGTCCCTCTCTACCCCTACTTCTCTCACTATCTCTCTGTCCCTCTCTACCCCTACTTCTCTCACTATCTCTCGGTCCCTCTCTACCCCTACTTCTCTCACTATCTCTCTGTCCCTTTCTACCCCTACTTCTCTCACTATCTCTCTGTCCCTCTCTACCCCTACTTCTCTCACTATAGATCTGTCCCTCTCTACCCCTACTTCTCTCACTATCTCTCTGTCCCTCTCTACCCCTACTTCTCTCACTATCTCTCTGTCCCTCTCTACCCCTACTTCTCTCACTATCTCTCTGTCCCTCTCTACCCCTACTTCTCTCACTATCTCTCTGTCCCTCTCTACCCCTACTTCTCTCACTATCTCTCTGTCCCTCTCTACCCCTACTTCTCTCACTATCTCTCGGTCCCTCTCTACCCCTACTTCTCTCACTATCTCTCTGTCCCTCTCTACCCCTACTTCTCTCACTATCTCTCTGTCCCTCTCTACCCCTACTTCTCTCACTATCTCTCGGTCCCTCTCTACCCCTACTTCTCTCACTATCTCTCTGTCCCTCTCTGACCCTATTTCTCTCTCTCTCTTTCTCTGCCCTTCTCTCTTTCCATATTTCTCTCACTTTCTCTCTCTACCCCTATTTCTCTCTCTCCCTCTTTCCATCTCTCTCTCGCTCCGTGCCCATTGCATAAGTGTGTGTGTGTGTATAAATAGCATTCCGGGAATCCAGTGTTCTTACACCCACTCACTTGAAAGAATACAGTATTAAATAATACAGGAAGGTTTGGCTTGCTGTTTGGGTCTCTGTGTATATGTGGGTGAGGGGGGGGGGGGGGGGGGGGGGGGGGGGGGTGGGGGGGGGGGGCTAAGCATTTCCGGCCAGGTTAAACAGAAGTGGTCCTGAAAGGCTCTTAGTAGAGATTACCCCTTCGCACTAAAAATAGCCACGCAACCACCAACAGACACACACACAGACAGACACACACAGATACACACACAGATACACACACACTATGGAAGTGCAGCGTCTAGCCATTTATCACATGCAAATGGAACCCTATTTTTCTGAGTTGTCTCACTCACATGTGCGTGCTCGGGCTCACACACCACACACACTAGCTATTGGTATAGCTGGAGGAAGTGTCAGTGTCTATTTAGTGCAGCAACAGCCTGACAACTTTACTCCTTAGTCTCACTCTTAGAACAACACACACACACACACACAGATAAAATACACCCCCCCCACACACAGATAAAATACACCCCCCCCATACACACAGATAAAATACACCCCCCCACACACAGATAAAATACACCCCCCCCATACACACAGATAAAATACACCCCCCCCACACACAGATAAAATACACCCCCCCATACACACAGATAAAATGCACCCCCCCACACACAGATAAAATACACCCCCCCCATACACACAGATAAAATACACCCCCCCACACACAGATAAAATACACCCCCCCATGCACACAGATAAAATGCACCCCCCCACACACAGATAAAATACACCCTCCCATACACACAGATAAAATACACCCCTCCTATACACAGATAAAATACACCCCTCCTACACACACATACACAGATAAAATACACCCCTCCCACACACACATACACAGATAAAATACACCCCTCCCACACACACACACAGATAAAATACACCCCTCCCACAGATAAAATACACCCCTCCCACACACACATACACAGATAGAATACACCCCTCCCACACACACATACACAGATAAAATGCACCCCCACCCCACACAGATAAAATACACCCTCACCCACACAGATAAAATACACCCCCCAAACACACAGATAAAATACACCCCCCCCATACACACATACACAGATAGAATACACCCCTCCCACACACACATACACAGATAAAATGCACCCCCACCCCACACAGATAAAATACACCCTCACCCACACACACACAGATAAAATACACCCCCTCCATACACACACACAGATAAAATACACACTCACGCACACCGATAAATTACACCCCCCCACACACACACACAGATAAAATTCACCCCCCCCCCACACACACAGATAAAATACACCCTCACCCACACAGATAACATACATCCGCCCCCACACGCACAGAGATAAAATACACCC
This sequence comes from Salvelinus fontinalis, assembly GCF_029448725.1. NCBI lineage: Eukaryota > Metazoa > Chordata > Actinopteri > Salmoniformes > Salmonidae > Salvelinus > Salvelinus fontinalis. Next base: position 43,010,421 of record NC_074675.1, read on the forward strand.
CACACGTACACAGATAAAATACACCCCCACCCCACACACACAGATAAAATACACCCCACCCCACACACAGATAAAATACACCCCCACCCACACAGATAAATACACCCCCACCCCACACACACACAGATAAAATAAACCCTCACCAACACAGATAAAATACACCCCCCCACACACAGATAAAATACCCCCCCCCCACACACACAAAATACACCTTCACCCACACAGATAAAATACACCCCCCCCTACACACACACACACAGATAAAATACACCCCCACCCACACACCCCCACAGATAAAATACACCCCTCCCCCCCACACACACAGTTAAAATACACCCCCCCACACACACACAGTTAAAATACACCCCCCCCCCACACACACACACACAGATCAAATTCACCCCCCCCCCCACACACACAGATAAAATACACCCTCACCCACACAGATAACATACATCCCCCCCCCACACACACAGAGATAATATACACCCCACACACACACAGATAAAATACACCCCCACCCACACACAGATAAATACCCCCCCCCCCACACACACAGATAAAATACACCCCCACCCACACAGATAAAATACACCCCCACCCACACAGATAACCCCCTCCCACAGATAAAATACACCCTCACCCACACAGATAAAATACACCCCCCCCCCCACACAGAGATAAAATACACCCCCTCACACACACACACAGTTAAAATACACCCCTCCCCCCACACACTTATAAAAAATACACCCCCCCCACACAGTTAAAATACACCCCCCCCCCCCCCACACACACAGTTAAAATACACCCCCCCCCCACACACAGTTCAAATACGCCCCCACACACAAAAGTCCCTCTACTTGTATTTGAGGTGAAAATGATGACTCAGACACCTTATCGATAGACACAGCTCATGGTCCTCCTGGAATCAGAAGTTTTTGTTGACTCAATGGAGGAACGCAAGAGAAATGCTGATGAATGTCCTGCTCGAGCTGTGTATGCAACTGGTTCACCTCTGATGCTCACAGGCAATGTGTATTGGAAGAGATTCGCCCAGCATACACCCCTGCAACCAGACATGCTTTATCTACTCATTTGCTGGATGCAGAGTTCAACAGAGTTCAAGTGAAGGTCAAGCAAATGATAGAGAAAGAAGACTGTATTGCAATCATCTCTGATGGGTGGGTGAATGTTTTTGGGCAAGGAATAATTAACTACATCATCTCCACCCCTCAACCAATATTCTACAAGGGCACAGACACAAGGGACAACAGACACACCGGTCTCTATACTGCAGATGAGCTGAAGGCAATCATCAATGACCTTGGACCACAGAAGGTATTTGCACTGGTGACAGACAATGCTGCGAACATGAAGGCTGCTTGGTCTAAAGTGGAGGAGTCCTACCCTCACAGCACACCCATTGGTTGTGCAGCTCTTGCATTGAATCTGCTCCTCAAGGACATCGTGGCACATAAAACCATGGATACACTCTACAAGAGAGCCAAGGAAATGGTTAGGTATGTGAAGCGTCATCAAGTTATAGCAGCAATCTACCTCACCAAGCAAAGTGAGAAGAATAAGAGTACCACATTGAAGCTGCCCAGCAACACCCGTTGGGGTGGTGTTGTCATCATGTTTCACAGTCTCCTGGAGGGGAAGGAGTCTCTCCAAGAAATGGCCATATCACAGTCTGCCGATATGGACAGCACCAACAAGAGGATCGTACTGGATGATGTATTTTGGGAGAGAGTGGTAAGCAGCCTGAAACTCTTGAAATCTATAGCAGTAGCCATTGCACGGATTGAGGGAGACAATCCCATCCTGTCTGATGTTCAGATTCCGCTTGCAGATGTAAGAGAAGAAATCCGTACTGCCCTGCCCACGTCACTGTTGCTCCAAGCAGAGGAAACTGCAGTTCTGAAATACATAAAAAAGCATGAAGACGTCTGCCTGAAGCCCATACAGACCGCAGCGTACATGTTGAGCCCCAAGTACGCTGGCAAGAGCATCCTATCTGGGGCAGAGATCAACAAGGCCTATGGTGTCATCACTACCGTGTCTCGCAACCTTGACTTGGATGAGGGCATGGTTCTTGGCAGTCTGGCGAAGTACACTTCCAAGCAAGGGCTTCTGGATGGAGATGCAATATGGCAGTCTTGCCAACACATCTCATCAGCCACCTGGTGGAAGGGACTTTGTGGATCTGAGGCTCTTTCCCCTGTTGCCTCCATTATCCTCCAAATCCCACCAACATCAGCCACCTCAGAGCGCAACTGGTCCTTGTTTGGGAACACACACACCAAAGCACGCAACAGGCTGACCAATACAAGGGTTGAAAAATTGGGGGCCATCCGGACAAATCTGAGGCTTTTTGAGCCTGACAACGAGCCATGCTCAACAAGGTTGGAAAGTGACAGTGAAGATGGAAATGTTTGATTACTTGTTAGATATTACTGCATGGTCGGAACTAGAAGCACAAGCATTTCACTACACTCGCATTAACATCTGCTAACCATGTGTAT
>NC_074675.1:43015448-43022948 GCF_029448725.1 Salvelinus fontinalis
CCAGGAACAGAGAGAGAGATCGAGAGAGAGAAGGATAGAGGGGAAAGGAGAAAGAGGGAGAAGGAGAAAGAGGGAGAGTCTCTTTGCTGTGGAGTGAATCTGACAGAGGCTTGGAGATAACACGCGGACTCAACCGTTCGTGTGTGTATGTGTGTGCGTGTGTCAGTTAGGGCTGTGGCCGTCACAACATTTTGTCAGCCGGTGATTGTCAAGCAAATAACTGCTTGTCTCACGGTAATTGACCGTTAATTAACATAAACACATTTAGCATCTCCTGTCTTCCTCTCATAGCCTACAAGCCACTGATGCAGACCTCAGTAACATCTACATTTTAAAAAGTCTAATAAATCCATGTAATGTAGCCTAAATCCATTATTTATTTTAGACAGGTCTAAAGAAACATGATAGGAAGAAAATGTATTTCAGAGAAACAGAATAGCATACTCTGAGGTGTCCTTATGTTAGGCCATGATCTGGCTATGCCAAATGGCTGTGGGTTACACTAGTTCATTTAGCAGATAAGATTTGCTTAGAATCCCGTGGCATTATTTTATATTATTTTATAGTAAGAAGAACACAATTGAACAAAGCTGAATAAAATAGAGAGGATATTTTCTCCAAACGATTTGAGGGAGTGCCAACATGCAGCTATTCTGTGTTGAGTGGATCACAAACATTTACATTTAAGTCATTTAGCAGACGCTCTTATCCAGAGCGACTTACAAATTGGTGCGTTCACCTTATGACATCCAGTGGAACAGCCACTTTACAATAGTGCATCTAAATCTTTTAAGGGGGGGGGGGGGGGGGGGGGGCAGAAGGATTACTTTATCATATCCTAAGTATTCCTTAAAGAGGTGGGGTTTCAGGTGTCTCCGGAAGGTGGTGACAAAGATATAGGTACTCCTATATCTTCATTTAGAGTTGTTTATGTAACTTTAAGTGGTTCTACAAATGTTGGGCTACATGTTTAGATTTTTAATACATTCTAAGGCTGCATGATGCGACTAATGATGATTTGAAAAAAGTTTGCGCAAGCTGTACACAGTCTATCATTCACAATTTGACAAGCACTTGATAATGACTCAAATTTCTCGGCGGCATCCCCTTTGTGTGGCCGTAACGCACCCTAAACAAAATCCATGTCTTTTTGCCGCCAGTGTCCATTGTGCCCTTGGGCTGAATATAATAATTATAATTCCCATCTCCGTGAGTGCTGCGTGGCTATCTATCACGTGAGCAGGTCTTTCTCACAGGTGCATATTGAAGATATTGGAAGAACTGTCCACATTTACTTTGACAGCCAACAAGATGAGTAGGTCTAACGAACAGCAAAAGCACTAGCCTCTGTCAATCTACTGTCCCCCATAGTACAACAGTTCTATTCTGTGCTAGAAATAAATATTACAAATATAGTCAGGGACTTTTTTACACAATGAGGAAGACGCAACAGATCAGAACGTTTAGCTTAAAATGTTGATAAACTATTAGGCTATGTGTTCACATTATAAGCGCAGCAATGCGCACATGGTAGTATGCTAAAAGTGCAAATGTTCCATTAGCGAGAAAACACAATTATCAAAAGTGACCACAAATGCAATTATGCATGTAATGCTTTTATTATAGAGATTCATTTTTTATGGTGAAAATTATCTTCCCCAAACTTGAAACTCACGCACTGCTTATGTATGCCAGTTAGGGTCTACACCCGTTGTAAAGCAGATTAATGTGCTTTAAGAAGTTATTTTAGTCACTTTAGTTGTCATTAGGGATGCACGATATATTGGTGAACATAACGAAATCGGACGATATTAGCTAAAGATGCCAACATCGGTATCGGCCCGATGTCTAGTTTAACGCCGATGTGAAAAAACGATGTCAAAGCGGACGTGCATACCTATATAGCGTAGGTACATGACGTAATTTACGCCACGTAACACTTTTCACTACACCTGAAACACAGAATTCCTAACCTAGGCCACAATGTCTGCTGTGTGGATGGAGCAGCGCTATTGTTCAGATGTTGCCCTACCGGAGTTACACAGTAATAGCATCACTGCTATTAGTCACACGACATACTATGGAACGCCGTTCGGGTCTTTGCGTGTCAAAAAAGATACACGTCAAATAACACTATTTGACAATAACACTATTTGACGCGTTAAATAAGCTTTTAATTTGACACGTCAAATAACAGTTCTATTATAGATTGTTGTGTGTTCTGAATTTGCACGTGCAAGCCAAGCACCAACACTACTATCAGTAGCACAAAGCTGTACAGAAATGTCTGCAAACAAGCAAACACCGTCCACGAACGATGTGTTTACAATACCTCGTTGGTAATAAAGCATTATTTGTTCAACCGCAACTTCTGGGGTAGCTAGCTTTAGCTTGGTACCTAGCTAGCACCAATACAACCAGCCTGAAAACAATGACCAGTTAAAACTGCAGTCAGTTTCATTATTCTTAGCAATGATTTAGGAATCCTTGTGAGTAAGTATTAGCTAGGTAGCCACTTGTTGTTCGCCTATTGAAATTGTACTTCAGTTCATGAAAATAAATAGCTAGCCAGCTGCTTAACCCTGTTGCCCAAAGCTAACGTTATAAGCAGCCAGCTAGCTTCATCTGGCTAGTGAGGCTCGACCTGACCGTGTTATGTGTTGTTAAGCTAGGCACAATAAGGATTAATCGTAATAGTGGAATTTGCAGTTTACCTTCAATATAAAAGTACCTCTTTGAAAGTGATGCAGAAGGTTACAATTGGTGGAATCATGCCATATTTAGACTAGATAATGTTAAAAAAGGTTGGAATGTGAAGCAATGAATTGGGTTATCAGTCTACTCGGTGACAACAGAACAATATTGTGAAGAGTTTACGCAAATATTAACGTTGTAGCTCTTATCGTGGGACTGTGACTGTGTGAAATCACCTCCCCAGTCATCCTATTGTGTGTATTGACAATCATATTGCACTGTACAGCTTTACCTAAGGATTGGGGATCAATGTTGATTTTATATAACAACATTCCAAACTCGTTTAGCATGATCTATTCAATTATAGCATAATTCTACTATTTGTATGCATTTGTATCACTGTCAATGACATAATTTTATTTTGAAGGCTAACTGCAAAGTCCACTATTGTGGCTAATCCTTATTGTGGCTAGCTTCACATAGATGGGTCCGACCACCATTAATCATAGTGTTATTTGACGTGTATCTTTTCTGACATGCAAAGACCCAAACGGCGTTCCATAGAATTCTTGGTTGAGAATGAAACGACTGAACAAATGAACAAATGAACAAGGAAACAGCACAGCAAGTAACTGAAAAAAAATGTAAATGCCAACAAAATAACTTTTTGATCAGTGTGGTGTGTGTGCATTATTTAACTATACTTTATTTAACTAGGCAAGTCAGTTAAGAACAAATTCTTATTTACAATGACGGCCTACCCCGGCCAAACCCGGACAACGCTGGGCCAATTATGCACCGCCCTATGGGACTCCCAATCACGGCCGAATGGGATACAGCTTGGATTCAAACCAGGGACTGTAGTGACGCCTCTTGCACTGAGATGCAGTGCCTTAGACCGCTGCGTCCATGTGTGTGTTAACTATTTAACTGTACTAGAATGCTTAAAAGCCTGCAAAAATGTTAAATATTGGTTATCGGTATCGTTTTTTTTGGCAAGGAAAATATCGGATATCGGTATCGGCCAAAAATGTCATATTGGTGCATCACTAGTTGTGATATAAACCTTATCAAAACATATAGGCCCATGGGCTAGGCTACATGAGGGGTGCGACTATGATTCGAAAAAGTAGCAAAAAAAGGCATTGCTTTTGCTTTAAGCTGGGCATCATTCAGAAGTGATAATATATCATTCACAAGTGATAGGCTAATATTGTCACCCATCAGACTATTCTTGATTTCATCTTGTTTTTACATATACTAAATAAAATATGTGTGAAATTTGTTTTGATTTAGAATGGACCATTATCATGCACCTGTCTCAAAACAGGGGCAGCGGGAAAAAATATACATGTCATCTATGCACTTAAATAGCGAATGGAGGACGCTTTTCCCATGGTTCATTTTCATGCCAGCCAGGTAGGCTATGCTCCTGTTGTTCAAAGAAGCAATGTGCTTAATATTAGGAAAAGTAAATATGTAAATATAGTAGGCCTAGCCTATAGAAAGCTGATGGGATCCTCCTCTTTTTAAGAGGCCATTACTCTGTTTTCTCACTCAATTGCATAGCCTATAGAAAGCTGATGGGATCCTCCTCTTTTTAATAGAGGCCATCACTCTGTTTTCTCACTCAACTGCATAGCCTATAGAAATATTGCGCAACATGAGCTCATGGGCTCTCATCAAGTGTTTGATTCGATTTTCGATCACATTTGCATTGATGTCAGAGTGATTAGAGGGACAATAAAGTGCTGAGTACCAGGCAGTTAGCAAGTTTGGTAGGCTACTAATGACCCGCAGCAGCATCAGAGCTTGGAGAAGCCTAATTACCGTGACTAAACAGTGTGACGGTAATGCGGTCACCGCAACAGCCTTAGTGTTGGTGTGTCGGTGTTCCTATTAGTCTACACGTGTGTGTATTAAAGGGAGTATTGGAACTAAACATTTTGATCAGCACACTTGCAACACCCCTCCCCCACAAAAAAACAAGACTACTTTACAGTCAGAATGACAGATCCCTGGGTCTCTTACACTGTTACAGAGATCGCCTTTGTTTTTCAGAGTAAGGGGAGCCTTGCAGTACAAATACTGTATGTGTGTCACGCCCTGATCCGTTTCACCTGTCTTTGTGATTGTCTCCACCCCCCTCCAGGTGTCGCCCATCTTCCCTATTATCCCCTGTGTACTTATACCTGTGTTTTCTGTCTGTCGGTTGCCAGTTCGTCTTGTTTGTTCAAGCCTTCCAGCATTTTGTGTCCCAGCTCCTGTTTTTTCCTAATTTCTCTTTTCTCATCCTCCTGGTTTTTGACCTTTGCCTGTCCTGACCCAGTACCCGCCCGCCTGACCACTGCCTGTCTCTGTCCCTGAGCCTGCCTGCCGCCCTGTACCTTGGCCATGACTGGATTATCGATTCCTGCCTGCCTTGACCTGTCGTGTGCCTGCCCCAATTGTTACAATAAACATTGTTACTTCACACAGTCTGCACTTGGGTCTTATCTTGGTACATGATAATGTGTGGACAAAGTAGGGGCCCTAACAATGAGGGGAAGTGTGTTTGATTTTAATAGGCCTCACTTGAGAGAATCGTATTATACAGTACAGTATGATAATTAATGCACCCCGGCGCTGTACTCTCAAATGTCAGCATAAATTTGCAAAATAAACTTAGCCACCGCTCAGCGGGGACTGGTAACGGGGAACGATGAGGTTCTGTGTGTGTGTATGTGTATTGGTGTGTGTTAGCAATTGTGCCTGTGTGTGGAATTGTGTATGGTATGTGCGTGCAAGTGTTGTACTTGTACAGTATGTGTCTAGGGGTAGGGAAGGGGGGCTATTCAACAAGACATTTTGATCATGACACGTTCAGCACTTCCAAGCACACGCACACACACACACACACACACACACACACACACACACACACACACACACACACACACACACACACACACACACACATCCCCCCTAATCAATCCGGACTGCCTTTCTCTTCCTCGCCCGGCTATGACTGAGCACTGCTTCTGCCCAGGGAAACACGTCAACAACAAATAAACAAACTGCAGAGGAGCCTCTCCCAGGCACAATACCTTCTCCGCCTAACAATCCCAATCCTGCCACAAGAAAGATTGCCCACCTTCGATGACTAATCTAATGTGTGCTCAGGTGTGTGTGCGATCGACGCAGAAAAAAGACATTTCATATACAGTACATTACCTGGCTAATGCTCTAAATCCTCTGTCTTTCTCCACTCCTTCTCTCTCTCTCCCGCTTCTGTTGCTTTAAATCCATCAGTGGGGGGATTTCAGCTGGCACTCTACCACCGCGGCCCAATTCCATCCCTGCAGTGAAAGCGACGCCGATCACTCAGCCCGCGGGATCATCGACTTGTCGACAAACTCGACCTCATGTTTTACCTCTAGTGATGTTGACTTCCTCGCTATCCTTAATGAGAGACTCACTTAATGGTCTGATTGCTTTACTCTGTAATGCTGAGTGATTGACAGCTGGCGATGGTCGTCTTTAAACGGCTTGATCAGTGTGTCTGAGGACGCCCGTCATGAAGTTAATGCTACTTCCACTCCTTGCTTACAAGAAGACGGCAGCCATATTCGACGGAGTGTAGAGTAAGTGGCTCCTCTCAACTGATAAAGGGTTATATCTTGTTTAATGCGCCTAATGGTTTAGGTAGGGATTGAAGATAATGTCATCTGATCCTAGATAGGGCAGGGACGATACCAGTATATCGCGATACTCGTCAGTATCGTGACAAGGAAACAAAACACAAAGTGGATTTAACTTCATTAAGGAAAACAGCCCTAATGTTGGAAACAAACATCATGATGTTGTCATCCAGAGTCACATGGATTTATTTTCCAAGCTATAGCACACTGTTTTACATACAGCAGGATGTATGTAGATACAACAGGGCCAAAGAGTTTGGTCTACTTCATGTTTGCCATGGGTATTATTGGTATCATCACAGCTCTAATCCTAGATCTGTAGTTCGGTAGGAGTAACTTTGAGATCCCACGTGATGCTCGCTCCACATTGGCAGGCGGTTGGGACGTTTTGGACATAATCCCAGTATAAACCCGCTGGAAGCCCCAAAAAGCCACAGTCTGACATAGAAAGTGTTGGTTTAGTGGCCGGGCCGTGTTGAAGAGGTATTGGAGAACACTGTGGTCCAGACTGATAGCTGGCTTGGTAAGAGGCTGTGTGCCATTCTCAGCATAGGCCGGATCCCACTGAACTACCACTGGCAGAGTACAATAGGCCGTCCAAGGGACAGCATGCGCACGCAGGGCGTGCGTGCAGAAGCAGACAGTCACACACACACACCACAAACACTATATCAACACTTTATACTAGTCACACACATGCGCCCACACACACACACACGTATAGGCCATGTGCAGGATGTAAGCAATCACCCTAGTGCATCACGCTAGATGTTCACATTCTTGGCAGCAAGCGACTTTTTCAATTCCAGCTGTGGAATAAGAAGGCTGTTTACACATGTTCCACTGCCTGTTACGCGGCCGGCAGCATCTGCATCATACAACAATACTTTTTGTTCTTCCCAATCATTTCACATCCACAAGTAGTGCAGAACTGATACTGAAGTACATGACCAGTCTGTCCATTTTAGGAAGGATTCTCAAAGGCTGTTCTTTAAAAAAGCAAAAAGGAAAGACAAAGATGTCTTTCTTTGGCCTCTGTCGCTCTCTCTCACCGTCTCTCCCCTCTCTCTCTCTCTGTGTTTCTCTATCTCAGTCGCTCGCTGTCTCCATCACTCTCGCTCTGTCT
>NC_074675.1:43025448-43057948 GCF_029448725.1 Salvelinus fontinalis
TTAACTCTACCTACATGTACATACTACCTCAACTAACCAGTGCCCCCGCACATTGACTCTGTACCGGCACCCCCCTGTATATATTGTTATTTTTACTGCTCCTCTTTAATTACTTGTTACTTTTATCTCTTATTCTTATCCATATTTTTTTTAAACTGCATTGTTGGTTAGGGGCTCGTAAGTAAGCATTTCACTGTAAGGTCTACTACACCTGTTGTATTCAACGCATGTGATAAATACCATTTGATTTGATTTGACAGCCATTTTTATCCATCCCCTGAGCCACTCATCGGCCACGGACCCCCGAGCACAGGGCACTGTCTAGGGCCCCCCCTGGTATAAGGTTGAAGGACCACAGGGAGGTGTGTGTTTGTGTATATGTGAGTGTGTGTGAGTAAAGAATTCGGTCTGCTATCAACTTCTCCCCTATTGGACCATTGAGACACACACATGTCCGCCCCAAAACATGACAAGCCACAGACACACAGCGGTATCCCCCTAGCATTCTCCTCTCTCCAGCCAAGCCAGCACCAATCTCTGTCTTCCTTGCCTATCTCCCCACTGATAAACCAGTAATGAACCGGCTCTCGTAGCTCATGGCTTTATTGCCCCGCCAGCGTGCTACTTTCAGTGGACTTTCCCCTGAATGTGAGAGAGTGCAGCGGGTTGAATGTTGAAAGTTTTACTCCCAAACCCTGTGGAAGGGGGGGGGGGGGGGGGGGGGGGGGGATTATGCAATATGGCCGACGGCCAAGCGCCCGGGTTTAAGAGTGCTAGTGGAAGTTGTTACCTCTCTGCAGCAGAGTAGAGCTGTGGCTGGACTGGAATGAAGGACTTGGGGGATTAATAAGGTACTGTCAGAGAGAAGCCAAAAGCCAGGACAAAGGTCTCTGGGCTTATCGCTGGGCCCCCCCGTTATCTTGACTTTGTACTTTTCAGGGGGATATAAAGTCCCTGTTTGTAAACTAACTCAATAAAGTCCGTAATACTACATACTACTACTAGGCCGGAGGCTTTTATCAAGTACCTGGAAGGCTTTCAACAGATGGCGACCTCAGCGTACAGAGTCGAGTCTGTGTGACACGCGTTTGTTTTTAATCGCTGACTTGAGCTCAAGCTGGTGACCTCTGGAGAGTTCATTTACCTGGCCTACACTTCATAAATAGAAAAGAAAATGTATCGGACATGAGTCCAGGCTACCATTAAATCTGTAAATAGTTCATGACCATATCATAAATCATGTTACAATTTGACATTTGAGTCATTTAGCAGACGCTCTTATCCAGAGAGACTTACCGGAGCAATTAGGGCTAAGTGCCTTGCTCAAGGGCACATCGACAGATCTTTCACCTTGTCGACTAGGGGATTCTAACCAGCGACCTTTCGATTACTGGCCCAATGCTCTTAACCGCTAGGCTGCCGGACTCTGGGGTAAAAAGGAGACCAGAGAGGCTTGGGAAAGAAAAACCAGATGCAGTATGATGTGCTCTCTTACCTCAAACAAGTTAGAAGCCTCGTTGCCATATTGACTGGAAATGATCTCTGATTGGTCACTGTACCACTTGAGCCCGCCCAGGAAGCTATCTGCATCCAGGTCGCTGACATCAAGCTCTGAGAGGTCGAGTTCGGGGAGGTCCGGGCAGAGGGGCTGGTCTTCACCAACCAAAGCAGCACACTGGGGAGACAAGAAGATGGGAGGTGTCAAAAACCCCATCAACACACACGAAGGTGCGCAGAGACACACAAACACACACACTGAGGCAAATGATGAGAGCCAGTTTTTCACAAGGTAACAGTACCCCCACAGGTATTTATGGTTATTATGCGATATCTGCACACTACATCCAGACCTTGAGAACATTCATTGCTTCTTTGATGGTTCTTGTCACGTTGGTATGAAGAGAATCGGAGACAGGAATGCAAAATAGTTTTTTTTATTAAGCCCAAATTACGGGGACGAAGACCAAACAAACACAAGGTAGAATCCCAAAACAAAAGAGTGAGGAGTACCTCGAATAAATAACACTAGCGCACAATGATTATCACACGGGACGAGACCCGTAATCATCTGCCCAATCCGCAAGGGCACGAAAGCCCAAAACACACAGAACAGGTACTCACACGCACCAACGGACATGGGAACAATAATCGACCGCACCATGGTGAACAAAGGGCACATATATACAAATACAATCCGTGGGAATAGGGGCCAGGTGTGCGTAGTGAATGTTCCAGAGGGATCCGTGACAGTTCTGATGATAAAAAGTTGTCTTTATTGATAGGCGTACCTCTTCTAATTTGTCATACTGCATGGTTAGGGTTCATACGACATGGTTAGTTGGCATACTGCATGGTTTAGTCATCATACTGCATGGTTAGTTGTCATACTGCATGGTTAGGTGTCATACTGCATGGTTAGTTGTCATACTGCATGGTTTAGTCATCATACGACATGGTTAGTTGGCATACTGCATGGTTTAGTCATCATACTGCATGGTTAGTTGTCATACTGCGTGGTTAGGTGTCATACTGCATGGTTAGTTGTCATACTGCATGGTTAGGTGTCATACTGCATGGTTAGTTGTTATACTGCATGGTTTAGTCGTCATACTGCATGGTTAGTTGGCATACTGCATGGTTAGTTGGCATACTGCATGGTTAGTTGGCATACTGCATGGTTAGTTTGCATACTGCATGGTTAGGTGTCATACTGCATGGCTAGTTATCATACTGCATGGTTAGGTGTCATACTGCATGGTTAGTTGTTATACTGCATGGCTATGTGTCCAACTGCATAGCTATGTGTCCAACTGCTTGGTTAGGTGTCATACTGCATGGTTAGTTGTCATACTGCATGGTTAGGTGTCATACTGCATGGTTAGTTGTTATACTGCATGGTTTAGTCGTCATACTGCATGGTTAGTTGTCATACTGCATGGTTAGTTGGCATACTGCATGGTTAGTTGTCATACTGCATGGTTAGTTGTCATACTGCATGGTTAGTTATCATACTGTATGGTTAGGGGTCATACTGCATGGTTAGTTGTCATACTGCATTGTTAGTTGTCATACTTCATGGTTAGTTATCATACTGCATGGCTAGTTATCATACTGCATGGTTAGTAGACCACGAAAGCCTGCAAGCCTAACAAACTAGGCCAGACATTCATAAAGGCTGATAATGCATGGGTATTCTTACTATTGCTCTCTGTTCACATCACTGATAGGTCAATCTGAATGACAGCGTGGCTAGATTTGCCACCTGACTGGTTGCCCAGGGCGCATGGGTGCGTCAACACAATGGTAACAGTAGCCGATGGCACAGATTTCACTCCAACGCAAGGGTCGTTTTCCACACAGCACACTGTGATCCAAACCGGGCCTCGCTGATGCTAAATGCTACCTGTTGACATTTCATTATTCACTGTCCGCTTTTATGTAGGGGCCTATGTCTTTACGACAGCTGCCCCGTTGAGCTTCAGACACAAATCATTGGCTTCATCGAACTGCGATTGAGGAGATCCACAGACCTTAAAGGCCCAATGCAGTATTTCTTTTTTCTCAATGTCAAATCATTTCTGGGTAACAATTAAGTACCTTACTGTGATTGTTTTCAATCAAATTGCCAAAAAGAAACAACAATTGCCTCTTAGCTAGGACAATTTCTCAAGCAACCATTTAGGTAGGACTATCTGGGAGTGGTCTGAGTGGGGAGAGGAAAACTGAAAACTAGCTGTTATTGGCAGAGAGGTTTGGAACGCTCTTTCTTTTTGGTCTAATAACCAATTAACAGTCTGGTGATGTCAACAGGCAGGCCAACACTTCATCCCCCCAATTTCTGGCTGTCTTTTGAAACAGCTCTTTCGTTAAAAGGGCAATATCATAATTTTCACAATTTCACAGTATTATTCCAACCGCATAGTGTGGAAATATATATAAAACACAGGTAATCACGTTTTTGACACTGGGGCTTTAAAGGGGCAATCAGCAAGCTACATCAATTTTTTGACACATAAATTAAGGATATGTATCCAATAATTATTGAAGAATATAACTTATAAACGCCTCATGAGCTTAGTTCAACTGTCATACCCCATCATAACACAACATATAACATTGTTTTACTACAATCTTTGTAAACAAAGTACATGCTAAGTAAAACATAGTTAAAACTATACATTTGCTCTGTCTATGAATTTGAGAGTGGTTACATTTCTCCAGCCCATCACTCTGCTTTTTACTGAAACAGGCTTTGTTATTGTTTCTACAGTTGATTGACACCTTGACATCTGTCAACACGCTTTGGTGTGGAGAGAGGAGGGAGATGACGGCACAACGTTTGACTGCGCCTGCGGTTGCAAGCTCAATGTAAACAAGTTCCAGGAAGGCGCTTTGCTAACTTACATGTCTTATTCAGGTGCCAAGACGTTACAAATGTTAATTGCTTCAGAGGCCCGCGCTTGCTTGCAGCAAGGTTTACCTACTCCATCACTGCACGGAATGCGTGCATTCCGTTCTGGAACATGGCAGTCACTTCGTACAGCCCCCAGGCAACCAAGGAGAAGTCAGCTCCGAGTGAGCCAAATGCAGGTATTTTTATCCCAACGTAGCCTACTCGAGCGTCTGCTCACTCACGCCCTCGTCACGCATAGATAAACAGGCGCTTCGAGTGTGGTAAATGTCAATTCGAAACCCACATGTCATACATGTTGGATAGGGAGTTGGCAGGATTCAATGTATTCATATCAGATTTAAGGGAGAGTTAATGGTGATATCCTCGGGCATACCCGGGAGGCAGTTAGTTGGCCAAGGTGCCAGAGACGGTGAGAGAGTCTGTCTGGAGACAGAGAAGAGCCCAGGGTTCAGGGCAACAGAGTGACAGATAGCCTACTATGCGAAGTAGGCTACACAAAAAGAAAAACGCCCGGGCCGACATGTCCTACAGTTGATCAGGCCTCTGGTTGCGCTCATGCGATGTCATAGCTCACCTTTATGTATACCACAACTCTCCTTCACCCATAGGCTGGGTTAAAGATGCAAATTCATCATAGTCGCTATACCAGCTCTGCAAAATGCCTCACTTTATCAAGATAAGGGGGGGGGGGGGGGGGGGGGGGGGCGAATCAAACGGGGATCTGATCAAAAGAAAATCCCTCAAAAGGTACATCTCCTTTCAATCTTCTCATCGACTTCCAAGGGAGTTAATGAAATAGCGCCGCCAGACAGAGCGATGGGGAAGCGCGCAATGTGATTTACGCACACAGAACACATAAAAGCACCTGCTATGGTGAGATTATTAGGAATATGACTGGGGACTTGTAGTGCAATTCACTGATTGTAAAAGAAAAGCGGGGGGGCTTTGAGAATTTCATAGCATGATTTATGCTCAACTCAGAAAGAACTGACGCACTCAGAAAAGAAAGAATAACTAATGCATGTCACAAGCAAGACAGGTTATTGAAAAACACGCACATTTGTATGAGGGGATGCAACACTATAGATTGGCAGCAGATATCAATACGCTGATCTACCCGAAAATGCCCAGACAGACAAGAAAATAGATTATTTTTTTCTTTGACAAGCTGGCTCAGTCGACCGAGCATCAATCAACCTTTATGAATAATTGAGGTAAAGTGTAAAGGAGTGCTACAGTTTCATAAAATCATACGCCAAACTCTGTCAAGGAAAGCAAATAAATACATGCATACTTGGTAAGTAAGTCGTGGATTATTAAACTGACATTTCCAGGCATTTGTCAAGGGAATTATTTCCATTCAAGCTTGCCTCATATTGATTGGCGATAACAGACAAACGGAGAAAAGCTGATAAACCAACTGCAGTCGCATATCGAAGATGAGCTTCGATCCCATTAACGCCTTTAAGTCGATGGTATCTGCAGACAACTATACGGCTCAATGCCTATAACAAACTACATAGACATGCATAACACAACATAGTGATAATAACAGATCTCTAAATCACTATTTACATTATTTCCTGTTCTTTTATTCAAAAATCATTCCATTGAATTGCCAATCTACCCCCCTGTGCGTTTTAAACCAAGAGCTTACTAAATCTGCTATGGGGAAAACATCCCCTATGGCAATTACGCAAATCTTTTGATTAACGGGACGAAACATTCCCATAGCCTACGTAAAACAAGACAGTTGGTCACATGCAACTAGGCTACAGATATACAGATATTCTTTACTCATTCAAAGGGATGACGCCACATATGTCAAGACGCGCCCGATACCATGCAAGAGAAGATGCTCCTCCAAAATACCAAACCTCGGTGCCTGTGATCATCTCTGCACTTTCCAATTTAAAAAATCGGATAAATCCAGACAAAGCCTAGATAAAAAGACACATATCGTCCGAGAGGTAGCTTATGGCACTGTACGATACCTGATTTAGAAACATTTCTGTAATTCTAACTTCAAGAGCGAACCCTTCACACAGCAGCGCAGGAGCGAATACAGTCCGTGACTGGAAAGATTCCACAAGCATGTAACATTCTTTCCGACTGCACGACATCCTAGGGAGACGCAGCCAGCAGCAAACTCCAGCGCTGCAAGATACGCACCGCTCCTGTAGCCTACAACCTTTATTAGATCTAACAATTTAAACACGACAATATGAAGTAAAAACTGCGATTATCCCCTCCACTTGTCATAAAATCCTGCGCTTTGTATTTCCCCCGTATCGTGTCCTCAGCGCAATAACTGCGATATTACGCATCCCGTGCCAACACCAGCAAAGGAAAAGCCGTATTCGCAATCGGAAATCACGGTATTGGATGTTCTGCGCAGTCCATTTCCCCCAAAACGGTCCAGACTGGTACAGTTGACAATACGTTGGATATTTTAGAACTGCTCACCTCTAATTCTCTCCAGACCGAGTCTTGGTTACACCTGTCCCACGCCATCCAGGCACTGAATGACGGTCCGAAAGAAACAAAAAAGAAATCAGGCAAAAAGAAATCCACTCGCGCTCCACTCGATCTCGTACAGGCAACTGCCCCTTACTGAGAATAAACCGAGGGCACCTATCTTACAACTGCTTTCAATCACATGACAAAGCTATTAAAAGTAAGCAGGGGAATGACTCCCTTCAGTTCACCCCTGCCCACTACTCGCCCATGACGTAGTGTAAAGCAGGCGGGGTCTGGCACGCGCATAGTAAATCTTTTCCCAACTATAAAATCGCTCAATTCTAACGAGACAGCGAGATAAAATACATTTCGAACGCAAACCACGTAAATTGTTGCTTGACAATCGAATGACCACCAGGTATGCAGAATATTCAAGACATCAACATGTACAGTGGTGATATCAATGAAGTATTTGTGCCGCCCTTGTTCAACGTGTCTACAGGTAATCTGTCCTAAATAGCGATTCCAAACATGGTAAAATAGCGACGTTTAAAACGAACCAGCGCCATAATCTTATTGGGCTATTCCCTATATTAAATATGACGGGGTAGGCTTAACAGTGTAGGCTACAATGAAATCACGCACGGTGTTTAGTTATGTTATACAAATAGTAAGCAATTACCGATGCTCATCTATTCAAAAAAAGTGTGCGTTCTGAGTTCCCATCGGCGAGATTCTAAGTAATAATAACGGATCATGTGAATATAGAAGGCGACAAACAAGACAAAAGGTTACAAACAAACAGGTTAAAGTTCAGCCTATTTGTCGGACTTCAACCACATATCCCAAATGTTCCAACTATGCACTGTAACGTTATAGATATCTATAGCCAAGACTACTGCATTTCCCACTGGAGTGTTTCAGTATCCCCTGGGCGACACAAGGCGTGTGCGTAATTTCCACGCGGCCCTTGTGCCTGCATACTACTCCAAAACCACAAACTAACGTCAGACGAATTTCTTGAATTTCCAGTCTACTTCCCTAATACCAGTAGAGAGAACATAAATTGTGCATGTGTGGACATGATTCAGTTTTAGACATTTTAGCCAACTGTAATTTCAAGACAGTAATCTTATACATGTTTATTTGAGACTAATGTAAACCCCCCTGTGGTTTCTATCTGTTTAAGAACATTTACATACATAAATAAAAATGCTGGGTTGTTTGGAAAACTTAACTGCTGGGTTGCAGGCATTGGGTCACTTAGTTGGGTTGTTTTCTTTAAAAAGAGCAAGGTTGGGTTGTTGAGGTTGGGTTATTGAAATATGACCCAGCTGGTCAGATCAGAAGACTGAAGCCATGGCTTTCATATAGTTATTTTTGGCCACCAGTGAGAGTAAATGTCATTCCTGTTAATCTGTTCTGTTGTATTCTTAGCACATGTTAAGGTTGAAAAATGACCGCTTATGAGGCTTACAGAAGTGTATTTGTTCCTTAAGACAGAGGTTCTCAAACTGGTGTCCGGAGGTCCTGCAGGGGTCCGTATTCGGAAAGTATTCAGACCCCTTCCCCTTTTCCACATTTGGTTACGTTACAATCTAATTCTAAAATGTATTAAATTATGTTCTTCCCCTCATCAATCTACACACAAGACCCCATAATGACAAAGTGAAAACAGCTTTTTAGAATTTTTTGCAAATTTATAAAAAACAAAAAACAGAAATACCTTATTTCCATAAGTATTCAGACCCTTTGACATGAGACTCTAAATTTAGCTCAGGTGCATCCTGTTTCCATTGATCAGCCTTGAGATGTTTCTACAACTTGATTGGAGACCACCTGTGGTAAATTAAACTGATTGGACATTCTTAGAGTTGCCCGCCTGGCCAAAATGAGCAATCGGGGGAAAAGGGGCAATGGCCACTCTGACAGAGCTCCAGAGTTCCTCTGGGGAGATGGGAGAACTTTCCAGAAGGACAACCATCTCTGCAGCACTCCACCAATCAGGACTTTATGGTAGAGTGGCCAGATGGAAGCCACTCCTCAATAAAAGGCACCTAAAGGACTCTCAGATAATGAGAAACAAGATTATCTGGTCTGATGAAACCAAGATTGAACTCTTTGGCCTGAAAACCAAGCGTCACGTATGGAGGAAACCTGACACCATCCCTACGGTGAAGCATGGTGGTGGCAGCATCATGAGGTGGGGATGTTTTTCAGCGGCAGGGACTGGGAGACTAGTCAGGATCGAGGGAAAGATGAACGAAGCAAAGTACAGAGAGATTCTTGATGAAAACCTGCTTCAGAGCGCTCAGGACCTCAGACCTCAGACCTGAAAATAGCTGTGCAGGGACACTCCCCATCCAACCTGACAGAGTTTAAGATGATCTGCAGAGAAGAATGGGTGAAACTCCCCAAATACAGGCATGCCAAGATTGTAGCATCATTCCAAAGAAGACTCAAGGCTGTAATCTCTACCAAAGGTACTTCAACAAAGTACTGAGTAAAGGGTCTGAATACTTATATAAATGTGATATTTCAGTTTTTTTATTTTATACATTTGCAAACATATCTAAAAACAGTTTTTGCTTTGTCATTATTTTGTATTGTGTGTAGATCGATTAGTAAAAAAATTATTTCATCAAATTTAGAATAAGGCTGTAACGTAAAACAAAACATGGAAAAAGCCAAGGGGTCTGAATATTTTCCAAATGCACTCTATATACAAAAGTATGTGAGCACCCCTTCAAAAGAGTGGATTCGGCTATTTCAGCCACACCCGTCGCTGACAGGTGTATAAAATCGAGGACACCGCCATGCAATCTCCATAGACAAACTTTGGTAGTAGAATGACATTGCTGAAGAGCTCAGTGACTTTCAACGTGGCACCGATGGTTTCCAACAAGTCAGTTCGTAAAATGTCTGCCCTGCTAGAGCTTTCCCGGTCAACTGTAAGTGTGTTATTGTGAAGTGGTCACGCCAAGGATCAACAATGGCTCAGCCACAAAGTGGTAGGACACACAAGCTCACAGAATGGGACCGCCGAGTGGTGAAGAGCGTAGCGCATAAAAATAGTCTGTCCTCACTTGTAACACTCACTACCGAGTTTCAAACTGCCTCTGGAAGCAACGTCAGCACAATAACTGTTAGTCGGGAGCTTCAAGCCTAAGAACACCATGCGCAATGCCAAGTGTTGGCTGCAGTGGTGTAAAGCTCACTGCCATTGGACTCTGGAGCAATGGAAACGTGTTCCCTGGAGTTATGAATCACGCTCTACCATCTGGCAGTCCGATGGACAAATCTGGGTTTGGAGGATGCCAGGAGAACGCTACCTGCCCCAATGCATAGTGCCAACTGTAAAGTTTGGTGGAAGAGTAATAATGGTCTGGAGCTGTTTTTTATGGTTCGGGCTAGGCCTCTTAGTTCCAATGAAGGGAAATCTTAACGCTACAGCATACAATGACATTGTAGACTATTCTGTGCTTCCACGGTTTGTTGAGATTGGTGTTGAAGTACTTGACTAGCCTGCACAGAGCCCTGACCTCAACCCAATCGAACATCTTTGGGATGAATTGGAACGCTGACTGAAAATGAACCAAAACAAAATGTCAAATAAAAATCTAAACTAATAGAAATTAAAACTAATATTAATTCCACTGGATGTCATAAGGTGAATGCACCAATTTGTAAGTCGCTCTGGATAAGAGCGTCTGCTAAATGACTTAAATGTAATGTAAATGTAAATCACAGAACTATAATAACATTGGTTCTGCCCATTATTTACCCAGCGCTGGGTTACCCAAAAATCCAAATTGAGTTGTTTTTAACCCAGCATCTTTTTTTGAGTGTACAAGAATACATGGAATGGCAGGTGACGAGTACCAACCGTGTGTACAGTGTCAACAGTGCATGTGTACAAAACAGCAGCATAGACAACTAAAAACACAAGCTCTGTGTGTACATTTCAAATCCCATCAGTGGGATTGTGCGAATACCTATTGTTTGTGGTAGCCTATTAATTTCCACAGATAATACACTTATAGTAAGACCATATATGGTATGAAATTGGATATAATTCTCATCAAAATAATTTAGAAAATGTAGTCCAAAAGTTCACACTAAATTGACAACTAAAAGTTTAACACATCATCCATCACCTAGGATACATCTCATAAATTACAAAGCAATTACTAAATTACAAAGTAACAACAAATGAATACATTGTTGTTACTATAATTGCGCCATTACAACTCAGGTATAAGAGCAACTTAATGTAAAGTGTTACCAATGTAGAGTGCCTTGCAAAAGTATTCATCCCCCTTGGCATTTGTCCTATTTTGTTGCATTACAACCTGTAATTTAAATAGATTTTTATTTGGATTTCATGTAATGGACAGACACAAAATAGTCCAATTTGTTGAAGTGAAATGAAAAAATTATTATTATTTTTAAACGGAAAAGTGGTGCGTGCATATGTATTCAGCCCTTTTGCCATGAAGTCCCTAAATAAGATCTGGTGCAACCAATTACCTTCAGAAGTCACATAATTATTTAAATAAAGCCCACCTGTGTGCAATCTAAGTGTCACCTGATCTCAGTATATATAAACCTGTTCTGAAAGGCCCCAGAGTCTGCAACACCACTAAGCAAGGGGCACCACCAAGCAAGCGGCAATATGAAGACCAAGGAGCTCTCCAAACAGGTCAGGGACAAAGTTGTAGAGAAGTACAGATCAGGGTTGGGTTATAAAAAAATATCAGAAACTTTGAACATCCCATGGAGCACCATTAAATCCGTTATTAAAAAATTGAAAGAATATGGCACCATAACAAACCTGCCAAGAGAGGGCCGCCCACCAAAACTCACAGACCAGGCAAGGAGGGCATTAATCAGAGAGGCAACAAAGAGACCAAAGATAACCCTGAAGGAGCTGCAAAGCTCCACAGTGGAGATTGAAAAATATGTCCATAGGACCACTTTAAGCTATACACTCCACAGAGCTGGGCTTTACGGAAAAGTGGCCAGATAAAAGCCATTGCTTAAAGAAACAAATAAGCAAACACGTTTGGTGTTCACCAAAAGGCACGTGGGAGACTCCCCAAACATATGGAAGAAGGTACTCTGGTCAGATGAGACTAAAATTGAGCTTTTTGGCCATCAAGGAAAACGCTATGTCTGGCGCAAACCTCATCACCCCGAGAACACCATCTCCACAGTGAAGAATGGTGGTGGCAGCCTCATGCTGTGGGATGTTTTTCATCATCAGGGACTGTGAAACTAGTCAGAATTGAAGGAATGATGGATGGCACTAAATACAGGGAAATTCTTGAGCGAAACCTGTTTCAGTCTTCCAGAGATTTGAAACTGGGACGGAGGTTCACCTTCCAGCAGGACAATGACCCTAAGCATACTGCTAAAGCAACACTCGAGTGGTTTAAGGGGAAACATGTAAATGTCTTGGAATGGCCTAGTCAAAGCCCAGACCTCAATCTAATTGAAAACCTGTGGTATGACTTAAATTTTGCTGTACACCAGCGGAACCCATCCAAGCAGCTGGAGCAGTTTTGCCTTGAAGAATGGGCAAAAATCCCAGTGGCTAGATGTACCAAGCTTATAGACACATGCCCAAGAGACTTGCAGCTGTAATTGCTGCAAAAAGTGTCTCTACAAAGTATTGACTTTTTTTGGTATTATTTCTTGTCTGTTTCACAATAAAAAATATTTAGCATCTTCAAAGTGGTAGGCATGTTGTGTAAATCAAATGATACAACCCCCCCCCAAAATCTGTTTTAATTCCAGGTTGTAGGCAACAAAATATAAAAAAATGCCAAGGGGGATGAATACTTTCACAAGCCACTGTACTCTTTAGCGGTACATAGAATATTCATAGATAATTCCATACAACACACTCAACACAACAAGGAATAACATTTAACTCTAGGGAATAGACCAGACTCACTTCAGGTTTGTTGTCAAGGGCCTATTAACTCCACCTGAGCATGCAAGGAGCAATTGTTTCCCTAAATTAGCAAGCCACATAAGTCTCAATAAACATGAAATTGCACAGAAACCGGTAAAAAGGCTTCCAATGTTGGAGCTGGGGACTTGCTTTGTAGGTGGTGGTGGCAATGTGTCTGGTTATTGCTATCCGAGGGCCTTTTCTACCAGTAAACCTACACATCTGCTTTACCATGCATGCCCAGTGCCCACAGACACTACCCAGGAGCCACGACGAAACCTTATTTGAGCAGGTGGTGTGCGGTGACCTCACTGGGCCCAGATGGAACAACCCCCCCTACGCACGCACGCACGCACGCACGCACGCACGCACGCACGCACGCACGCACGCACGCACGCACGCACGCACGCACGCACGCACGCACGCACGCACGCACGCACGCACGCACGCACGCACGCACGCACGCACGCACGCACGCACGCACGCACGCACGCACGCACGCACGCACGCACGCACGCACGCACGCACGCACGCACGCACGCACGCACGCACGCACGCACGCACGCACGCACGCACGCACGCACGCACGCACGCACGCACGCACGCACGCACGCACGCACGCACGCACGCACGCACGCACGCACGCACACACACACACACACACACACACACACACACACACACACACACACACACACACACACACACGATAGTAGGTGGCTCTGGAAGCATATCTGATATATAAAGCATCGAGACAACGTATACTAAACAGAGCGTGGCAGATTTAAAACATTGAGACAACGTATACTAAACGGAGCGTGGCAGATTTAAAACATTGAGACAACGTATACTCAACGGAGTATACGTCTAGACAGATGCTGGAGTTTATTTGGCTCCACTATGCTACAGCACAGGACTCACACACCCAGCTTCTAGACCATCAGACTGTTGAAAAGCTTCTATTACCATCAGACTGTTAAACAGCTTCTATTACCACCAGACTGATGAACGGCTTCTATTACCATCAGACTGTTGAACAGCTTCTATTACCAACAGACTGTTGAACGGCTTCTATTACCAGGCCATCAGACTGTTGAACAGCTTCTATTACCATCAGACTGTTGAACAGCTTCTATTACCAGACGACCAGACTGTTGAACAGCTTCTATTACCACCAGACTGTTAAACAGCTTCTATTAGCATCAGACTGTTGAACAGCTTCTATTACCACCAGACTGTTGAACAGATTCTATTACCATCAGACTGTTGAACAGCTTCTATTACCATCAGACTGTTGAACAGCTTCTATTACCATCAGTCTGTTGAACAGCTTCTATTACCACCAGACTGTTGAACAGCTTCTATTACCATCAGACTGTTGAACAGCTTCTATTACCAGACGACCAGACTGTTGAACAGCTTCTATTACCACCAGACTGTTAAACAGCTTCTATTACCATCAGACTGTTGAACAGCTTCTATTACCATCAGACTGTTGAACAGCTTCTATTACCACCAGACTGTTGAACAGCTTCTATTACCATCAGACTGTTGAACAGCTTCTATTACCATCAGACTGTTGAACAGCTTCTATTACCACCAGACTGTTGAACAGCTTCTATTACCATCAGACTGTTGAACAGCTTCTATTACCACCAGACTGTTGAACAGCTTCTATTACCATCAGACTGTTGAACAGCTTCTATTACCATCAGATAGTTGAACAGTTTCTATTAGCATCAGACTGTTGAACAGCTTCTATTACCATCAGACTGTTGAACAGCTTCTATTACCATCAGACTGTTGAACAGCTTCTATTACCACCAGACTGTTGAACAGCTTCTATTACCATCAGACTGTTGAACAGCTTCTATTACCATCAGACTGTTGAACAGCTTCTATTACCATCAGACTGTTGAAAAGCTTCTATTACCATCAGACTGTTGAACGGCTTCTATTACCAGGCCATCAGACTGTTGAACAGCTTATATTACCATCAGACTGTTGAACAGTCTCTATTACCATCAGACTGTTGAACGGCTTCTATTACAAGGCCATCAGACTGTTGAACAGCTTCTATTACCATCAGACTGTTGAACAGCTTCTATTACCAACAGACTGTTGAACAGCTTCTATTACCATCAGACTGTTGAACAGCTTCTATTACCATCAGACTGTTGAACAGCTTCTATTACCAGACCACCAGACTGTTGAACAGCTTCTATTACCAGACCATCAGAATGTTAAACAGCTTCTATTACCAACAGACTGTTGAACAGCTTCTATTACCATCAGACTGTTGAACAGCTTCTATTACCAGACAATAAGACTGTTAAACAGCTTCTATTACCAACAGACTGTTGAACGGCTTCTATTACCATCAGACTGTTGAACGGCTTCTATTACCATCAGACTGTTGAACGGCTTCTATTACCATCAGACTGTTGAACGGCTTCTATTACCATCAGACTGTTGAACAGCTTCTATTACCAACAGACTGTTGAACAGCTTCTATTACCATCAGACTGTTGAACGGCTTCTATTACCATCAGACTGTTGAACGGCTTCTATTACCATCAGACTGTTGAACGGCTTCTATTACCAACAGACTGTTGAACAGCTTCTATTACCAACAGACTGTTGAACAGGTTCTATTACCATCAGACTGTTGAACAGCTTCTATTACCATCAGACTGTTGAACAGCTTCTATTACCAACAGACTGTTGAACAGATTCTATTACCATCAGACTGTTGAACAGCTTCTATTACCAACAGACTGTTGAACAGCTTCTATTACCATCAGACTATTGAACAGCTTCTATTACCAGACCACCAGACTGTTGAACAGCTTCTATTACCAGGCCATCAGACTGTTAAACAGCTTCTATTACCAACAGACTGTAGAACAGCTTCTATTACCATCAGACTGTTGAACAGCTTCTATTACCATCAGACTGTTGAACAGCTTCTATTACCATCAGACTGTTGAACAGCTTCTATTACCATCAGACTGTTGAACAGCTTCTATTACCATCAGACTGTTGAACAGCTTCTATTACCATCAGACTGTTAAACAGCTTCTATTACCATCAGACTGTTGAACAGCTTCTATTACCATCAGACTGTTGAACAGCTTCTATTACCATCAGACTGTTGAACAGCTTCTATTACCAGACCACCAGACTGTTGAACAGCTTCTATTACCAGACCATCAGACTGTTAAATAGCTTCTATTACCATCAGACTGTTGAACAGCTTCTGTTACCATCCGACTGTTGAACGGCTTCTATTACCATCAGACTGTTGAACAGCTTCTATTACCATCAGACTGTTAAACAGCTTCTATTACCATCAGACTGTTGAACAGCTTCTATTACCATCAGACTGTTGAACAGCTTCTATTACCATCAGACTGTTGAACAGCTTCTATTACCAGACCACCAGACTGTTGAACAGCTTCTATTACCAGACCATCAGACTGTTAAATAGCTTCTATTACCATCAGACTGTTGAACAGCTTCTGTTACCATCCGACTGTTGAACGGCTTCTATTACCATCAGACTGTTGAACGGCTTCTATTACCAGGCCATCAGACTGTTAAACAGCTTCTATTACCAACATACTGTAGAACAGCTTCTATTACCATCAGACTGTTGAACAGCTTCTATTACCATCATACTGTTAAACAGCTTCTATTACCATCAGACTGTTGAACAGCTTCTATTACCAGACCACCAGACTGTTGAACAGCTTCTATTACCAGACCATCAGACTGTTAAATAGCTTCTATTACCATCAGACTGTTGAACAGCTTCTGTTACCATCCGACTGTTGAACGGCTTCTATTACCATCAGACTGTTGAACGGCTTCTATTACCATCGACTGTTGAACAGCTTCTATTACCATCAGACTGTTGAACGGCTTCTATTACCATCAGACTGTTGAACAGCTTCTATTACCACCAGACTGTTAAACAGCTTCTATTACCATCAGACTGTTGAACAGCTTCTATTACCACCAGACTGTTAAACAGCTTCTATTACCAGGCCATCCGACTGTTGAACAGCTTCTGTTACCATCCGACTGTTGAACTTCTTCTATTACCATCATACTGTTGAACGGCTTCTATTACCATCAGACTGTTGAACAGCTTCTATTACCATCAGATAGTTGAACAGCTTCTATTACCATCAGACTGTTGAACAGCTTCTATTACCATCAGACTGTTGAACAGCTTCTATTACCATCAGACTGTTGAACAGCTTCTATTACCATCAGACTGTTGAACAGCTTCTATTACCATCAGACTGTTGAACAGCTTCTATTACCATCAGACTGTTGAACAGCTTCTATTACCATCAGACTGTTGAACAGCTTCTATTACCATCAGACTGTTGAACAGCTTCTATTACCATCAGACTGTTGAACAGCTTCTATAACCATCAGACTGTTGAACGGCTTCTATAACCATCAGACTGTTGAACAGATTCTATTACCATCAGACTGTTGAACGGCTTCTATTACCATCAGACTGTTGAACGGCTTCTATAACCATCAGACTGTTGAACAGCTTCTATTACGATCAGACTGTTGTAACAGCTTCTATTACCAGCCCATCAGACTGTTGAACAGCTTCTATTACCAGATGACCAGACTGTTGAACAGCTTCTATTACCACCAGACTGTTAAACAGCTTCTATAACCATCAGACTGTTGAACAGCTTCTATTACCATCAGACTGTTGAACAGCTTCTATTACCAGACCACCAGACTGTTGAACAGCTTCTATTACCAGACCATCAGACTGTTAAATAGCTTCTATTACCATCAGACTGTTGAACAGCTTCTGTTACCATCCGACTGTTTAACGGCTTCTATTACCATCAGACTGTTGAACGGCTTCTATTACCAGGCCATCAGACTGTTAAACAGCTTCTATTACCAACAGACTGTAGAACAGCTTCTATTACCATCAGACTGTTGAACAGCTTCTATTACCATCATACTGTTGAACAGCTTCTATTACCATCAGACTGTTGAACAGCTTCTATTACCAGACCACCAGACTGTTGAACAGCTTCTATTACCAGACCATCAGACTGTTAAATAGCTTCTATTACCATCAGACTGTTGAACAGCTTCTGTTACCATCCGACTGTTGAACGGCTTCTATTACCATCAGACTGTTGAACGGCTTCTATTACCATCGACTGTTGAACAGCTTCTATTACCATCAGACTGTTGAACGGCTTCTATTACCATCAGACTGTTGAACAGCTTCTATTACCACCAGACTGTTAAACAGCTTCTATTACCAGGCCATCCGACTGTTGAACAGCTTCTGTTACCATCCGACTGTTGAACTTCTTCTATTACCATCATACTGTTGAACGGCTTCTATTACCATCAGACTGTTGAACAGCTTCTATTACCATCAGACTGTTGAACAGCTTCTATTACCATCAGATAGTTGAACAGCTTCTATTACCAGATGACCAGACTGTTGAACAGATTCTATTACCACCAGACTGTTAAACAGCTTCTATTACCATCAGACTGTTGAACAGCTTCTGTTACCATCAGACTGTTGAACAGCTTCTATTACCATCAGACTGTTGAACAGCTTCTATAACCATCAGACTGTTGAACGGCTTCTATAACCATCAGACTGTTGAACAGCTTCTATTACCATCAGACTGTTGAACAGCTTCTATTACCACCAGACTGTTAAACAGCATCTATTACCATCAGAATGTTGAACAGCTTCTATTACCACCAGACTGTTGAACAGCTTCTATTACCATCAGACTGTTGAACAGCTTCTATTACCAGATGACCAGACTGTTGAACAGCTTCTATTACCACCAGACTGTTAAACAGCTTCTATAACCATCAGACTGTTGAACAGCTTCTATTACCATCAGACTGTTGAACAGCTTCTATTACCACCAGACTGTTGAACAGCTTCTATTACCATCAGACTGTTGAACAGCTTCTATAACCATCAGACTGTTGAACGGCTTCTATAACCATCAGACTGTTGAACAGATTCTATTACCATCAGACTGTTGAACGGCTTCTATTACCATCAGACTGTTGAACGGCTTCTATACCCATCAGACTGTTGAACAGCTTCTATTACGATCAGACTGTTGTAACAGCTTCTATTACCAGCCCATCAGACTGTTGAACAGCTTCTATTACCAGATGACCAGACTGTTGAACAGCTTCTATTACCACCAGACTGTTAAACAGCTTCTATAACCATCAGACTGTTGAACAGCTTCTATTACCATCAGACTGTTGAACAGCTTCTATTACCAGACCACCAGACTGTTGAACAGCTTCTATTACCAGACCATCAGACTGTTAAATAGCTTCTATTACCATCAGACTGTTGAACAGCTTCTGTTACCATCCGACTGTTGAACGGCTTCTATTACCATCAGACTGTTGAACGGCTTCTATTACCAGGCCATCAGACTGTTAAACAGCTTCTATTACCAACAGACTGTAGAACAGCTTCTATTACCATCAGACTGTTGAACAGCTTCTATTACCATCATACTGTTGAACAGCTTCTATTACCATCAGACTGTTGAACAGCTTCTATTACCAGACCACCAGACTGTTGAACAGCTTCTATTACCAGACCATCAGACTGTTAAATAGCTTCTATTACCATCAGACTGTTGAACAGCTTCTGTTACCATCCGACTGTTGAACGGCTTCTATTACCATCAGACTGTTGAACGGCTTCTATTACCATCGACTGTTGAACAGCTTCTATTACCATCAGACTGTTGAACGGCTTCTATTACCATCAGACTGTTGAACAGCTTCTATTACCACCAGACTGTTAAACAGCTTCTATTACCATCAGACTGTTGAACAGCTTCTATTACCACCAGACTGTTAAACAGCTTCTATTACCAGGCCATCCGACTGTTGAACAGCTTCTGTTACCATCCGACTGTTGAACTTCTTCTATTACCATCATACTGTTGAACGGCTTCTATTACCATCAGACTGTTGAACAGCTTCTATTACCATCAGACTGTTGAACAGCTTCTATTACCATCAGATAGTTGAACAGCTTCTATTACCATCAGACTGTTGAACAGCTTCTATTACCATCAGACTGTTGAACAGCTTCTATTACCATCAGACTGTTGAACAGCTTCTATTACCATCAGACTGTTGAACAGCTTCTATTACCATCAGACTGTTGAACAGCTTCTGTTACCATCAGACTGTTGAACAGCTTCTATTACCATCAGACTGTTGAACAGCTTCTATTACC
Source organism: Salvelinus fontinalis (assembly GCF_029448725.1). NCBI lineage: Eukaryota > Metazoa > Chordata > Actinopteri > Salmoniformes > Salmonidae > Salvelinus > Salvelinus fontinalis. The sequence continues at coordinate 43,045,588 of NC_074675.1, forward strand.
ATCAGACTGTTGAACAGCTTCTATAACCATCAGACTGTTGAACGGCTTCTATAACCATCAGACTGTTAAACAGCTTCTATTACCATCAGACTGTTGAACAGCTTCTATTACCACCAGACTGTTAAACAGCATCTATTACCATCAGAATGTTGAACAGCTTCTATTACCACCAGACTGTTGAACAGCTTCTATTACCATCAGACTGTTGAACAGCTTCTATTACCAGATGACCAGACTGTTGAACAGCTTCTATTACCACCAGACTGTTAAACAGCTTCTATTACCATCAGACTGTTGAACAGCTTCTGTTACCATCAGACTGTTGAACAGCTTCTATTACCATCAGACTGTTGAACAGCTTCTATAACCATCAGACTTTTGAACGGCTTCTATAACCATCAGACTGTTGAACAGCTTCTATTACCATCAGACTGTTGAACAGCTTCTATTACCACCAGACTGTTAAACAGCATCTATTACCATCAGAATGTTGAACAGCTTCTATTACCACCAGACTGTTGAACAGCTTCTATTACCATCAGACTGTTGAACAGCTTCTATTACCAGATGACCAGACTGTTGAACAGCTTCTATTACCACCAGACTGTTAAACAGCTTCTATAACCATCAGACTGTTGAACAGCTTCTATTACCATCAGACTGTTGAACAGCTTCTATTACCACCAGACTGTTGAACAGCTTCTATTACCATCAGACTGTTGAACAGCTTCTATAACCATCAGACTGTTGAACAGCTTCTATTACCATCAGACTGTTGAACAGCTTCTATTACCATCAGACTGTTGAACAGCTTCTATTACCATCAGACTGTTGAACAGCTTCTATTACCATCAGACTGTTGAACAGCTTCTATTACCATCAGACTGTTGAATAGCTTCTATTACCATCAGACTGTTGAACAGCTTCTATTACCATCAGACTGTTGAACAGCTTCTATTACCATCAGACTGTTGAACAGCTTCTATAACCATCAGACTGTTCAACAGATTCTATTACCACCAGACTGTTAAACAGCATCTATTACCATTAGACTGTTGAACAGCTTCTAATACCATCAGACTGTTGAACAGCTTCTATTACCATCAGATAGTTGAACAGTTTCTATTAGCATCAGACTGTTGAACAGCTTCTATTACCATCAGACTGTTGAACAGCTTCTATTACCATCAGACTGTTGAACAGCTTCTATTACCATCAGACTGTTGAACAGCTTCTATTACCATCAGACTGTTGAACAGCTTCTATTACCATCAGATAGTTGAACAGTTTCTATTACCATCAGACTGTTGAACAGCTTCTATTACCATCAGACTGTTGAACAGCTTCTATTACCATCAGATAGTTGAACAGCTTCTATTACCATCAGACTGTTGAACAGCTTCTATTACCATCAGACTGTTGAACAGCTTCTATTACCATCAGACTGTTGAACAGCTTCTATTACCATCAGACTGTTGAACAGCTTCTATTACCATCAGACTGTTGAACAGCTTCTGTTACCATCAGACTGTTGAACAGCTTCTATTACCATCAGACTGTTGAACAGCTTCTATTACCATCAGACTGTTGAACAGCTTCTATAACCATCAGACTGTTGAACGGCTTCTATAACCATCAGACTGTTGAACAGCTTCTATTACCATCAGACTGTTGAACAGCTTCTATTACCACCAGACTGTTAAACAGCATCTATTACCATCAGAATGTTGAACAGCTTCTATTACCACCAGACTGTTGAACAGCTTCTATTACCATCAGACTGTTGAACAGCTTCTATTACCAGATGACCAGACTGTTGAACAGCTTCTATTACCACCAGACTGTTAAACAGCTTCTATTACCATCAGACTGTTGAACAGCTTCTGTTACCATCAGACTGTTGAACAGCTTCTATTACCATCAGACTGTTGAACAGCTTCTATAACCATCAGACTGTTGAACGGCTTCTATAACCATCAGACTGTTGAACAGCTTCTATTACCATCAGACTGTTGAACAGCTTCTATTACCACCAGACTGTTAAACAGCATCTATTACCATCAGAATGTTGAACAGCTTCTATTACCACCAGACTGTTGAACAGCTTCTATTACCATCAGACTGTTGAACAGCTTCTATTACCAGATGACCAGACTGTTGAACAGCTTCTATTACCACCAGACTGTTAAACAGCTTCTATAACCATCAGACTGTTGAACAGCTTCTATTACCATCAGACTGTTGAACAGCTTCTATTACCACCAGACTGTTGAACAGCTTCTATTACCATCAGACTGTTGAACAGCTTCTATAACCATCAGACTGTTGAACAGCTTCTATTACCATCAGACTGTTGAACAGCTTCTATTACCATCAGACTGTTGAACAGCTTCTATTACCATCAGACTGTTGAACAGCTTCTATTACCATCAGACTGTTGAACAGCTTCTGTTACCATCAGACTGTTGAACAGCTTCTATTACCATCAGACTGTTGAACAGCTTCTATTACCATCAGACTGTTGAACAGCTTCTATAACCATCAGACTGTTGAACGGCTTCTATAACCATCAGACTGTTGAACAGCTTCTATTACCATCAGACTGTTGAACAGCTTCTATTACCACCAGACTGTTAAACAGCATCTATTACCATCAGAATGTTGAACAGCTTCTATTACCACCAGACTGTTGAACAGCTTCTATTACCATCAGACTGTTGAACAGCTTCTATTACCAGATGACCAGACTGTTGAACAGCTTCTATTACCACCAGACTGTTAAACAGCTTCTATTACCATCAGACTGTTGAACAGCTTCTGTTACCATCAGACTGTTGAACAGCTTCTATTACCATCAGACTGTTGAACAGCTTCTATAACCATCAGACTGTTGAACGGCTTCTATAACCATCAGACTGTTGAACAGCTTCTATTACCATCAGACTGTTGAACAGCTTCTATTACCACCAGACTGTTAAACAGCATCTATTACCATCAGAATGTTGAACAGCTTCTATTACCACCAGACTGTTGAACAGCTTCTATTACCATCAGACTGTTGAACAGCTTCTATTACCAGATGACCAGACTGTTGAACAGCTTCTATTACCACCAGACTGTTAAACAGCTTCTATAACCATCAGACTGTTGAACAGCTTCTATTACCATCAGACTGTTGAACAGCTTCTATTACCACCAGACTGTTGAACAGCTTCTATTACCATCAGACTGTTGAACAGCTTCTATAACCATCAGACTGTTGAACAGCTTCTATTACCATCAGACTGTTGAACAGCTTCTATTACCATCAGACTGTTGAACAGCTTCTATTACCATCAGACTGTTGAACAGCTTCTATTACCATCAGACTGTTGAACAGCTTCTATTACCATCAGACTGTTGAATAGCTTCTATTACCATCAGACTGTTGAACAGCTTCTATTACCATCAGACTGTTGAACAGCTTCTATTACCATCAGACTGTTGAACAGCTTCTATAACCATCAGACTGTTCAACAGATTCTATTACCACCAGACTGTTAAACAGCATCTGTAAGTCGCTCTGGATAAGAGCGTCTGCTAAATGACTTAAATGTAAAATGTAAATGTAATTAGACTGTTGAACAGCTTCTAATACCATCAGACTGTTGAACAGCTTCTATTACCATCAGATAGTTGAACAGCTTCTATTACCACCAGACTGTTAAACAGCTTCTATAACCATCAGACTGTTGAACAGCTTCTATTACCATCAGACTGTTGAACAGCTTCTATTACCACCAGACTGTTGAACAGCTTCTATTACCATCAGACTGTTGAACAGCTTCTATAACCATCAGACTGTTGAACGGCTTCTATAACCATCAGACTGTTGAACAGATTCTATTACCATCAGACTGTTGAACGGCTTCTATTACCATCAGACTGTTGAACGGCTTCTATACCCATCAGACTGTTGAACAGCTTCTATTACGATCAGACTGTTGTAACAGCTTCTATTACCAGCCCATCAGACTGTTGAACAGCTTCTATTACCAGATGACCAGACTGTTGAACAGCTTCTATTACCACCAGACTGTTAAACAGCTTCTATAACCATCAGACTGTTGAACAGCTTCTATTACCATCAGACTGTTGAACAGCTTCTATTACCAGACCACCAGACTGTTGAACAGCTTCTATTACCAGACCATCAGACTGTTAAATAGCTTCTATTACCATCAGACTGTTGAACAGCTTCTGTTACCATCCGACTGTTGAACGGCTTCTATTACCATCAGACTGTTGAACGGCTTCTATTACCAGGCCATCAGACTGTTAAACAGCTTCTATTACCAACAGACTGTAGAACAGCTTCTATTACCATCAGACTGTTGAACAGCTTCTATAACCATCAGACTGTTGAACGGCTTCTATAACCATCAGACTGTTGAACAGCTTCTATTACCATCAGACTGTTGAACAGCTTCTATTACCACCAGACTGTTAAACAGCATCTATTACCATCAGAATGTTGAACAGCTTCTATTACCACCAGACTGTTGAACAGCTTCTATTACCATCAGACTGTTGAACAGCTTCTATTACCAGATGACCAGACTGTTGAACAGCTTCTATTACCACCAGACTGTTAAACAGCTTCTATTACCATCAGACTGTTGAACAGCTTCTGTTACCATCAGACTGTTGAACAGCTTCTATTACCATCAGACTGTTGAACAGCTTCTATAACCATCAGACTGTTGAACGGCTTCTATAACCATCAGACTGTTGAACAGCTTCTATTACCATCAGACTGTTGAACAGCTTCTATTACCACCAGACTGTTAAACAGCATCTATTACCATCAGAATGTTGAACAGCTTCTATTACCACCAGACTGTTGAACAGCTTCTATTACCATCAGACTGTTGAACAGCTTCTATTACCAGATGACCAGACTGTTGAACAGCTTCTATTACCACCAGACTGTTAAACAGCTTCTATAACCATCAGACTGTTGAACAGCTTCTATTACCATCAGACTGTTGAACAGCTTCTATTACCACCAGACTGTTGAACAGCTTCTATTACCATCAGACTGTTGAACAGCTTCTATAACCATCAGACTGTTGAACAGCTTCTATTACCATCAGACTGTTGAACAGCTTCTATTACCATCAGACTGTTGAACAGCTTCTATTACCATCAGACTGTTGAACAGCTTCTATTACCATCAGACTGTTGAACAGCTTCTGTTACCATCAGACTGTTGAACAGCTTCTATTACCATCAGACTGTTGAACAGCTTCTATTACCATCAGACTGTTGAACAGCTTCTATAACCATCAGACTGTTGAACGGCTTCTATAACCATCAGACTGTTGAACAGCTTCTATTACCATCAGACTGTTGAACAGCTTCTATTACCACCAGACTGTTAAACAGCATCTATTACCATCAGAATGTTGAACAGCTTCTATTACCACCAGACTGTTGAACAGCTTCTATTACCATCAGACTGTTGAACAGCTTCTATTACCAGATGACCAGACTGTTGAACAGCTTCTATTACCACCAGACTGTTAAACAGCTTCTATTACCATCAGACTGTTGAACAGCTTCTGTTACCATCAGACTGTTGAACAGCTTCTATTACCATCAGACTGTTGAACAGCTTCTATAACCATCAGACTGTTGAACGGCTTCTATAACCATCAGACTGTTGAACAGCTTCTATTACCATCAGACTGTTGAACAGCTTCTATTACCACCAGACTGTTAAACAGCATCTATTACCATCAGAATGTTGAACAGCTTCTATTACCACCAGACTGTTGAACAGCTTCTATTACCATCAGACTGTTGAACAGCTTCTATTACCAGATGACCAGACTGTTGAACAGCTTCTATTACCACCAGACTGTTAAACAGCTTCTATAACCATCAGACTGTTGAACAGCTTCTATTACCATCAGACTGTTGAACAGCTTCTATTACCACCAGACTGTTGAACAGCTTCTATTACCATCAGACTGTTGAACAGCTTCTATAACCATCAGACTGTTGAACAGCTTCTATTACCATCAGACTGTTGAACAGCTTCTATTACCATCAGACTGTTGAACAGCTTCTATTACCATCAGACTGTTGAACAGCTTCTATTACCATCAGACTGTTGAACAGCTTCTATTACCATCAGACTGTTGAATAGCTTCTATTACCATCAGACTGTTGAACAGCTTCTATTACCATCAGACTGTTGAACAGCTTCTATTACCATCAGACTGTTGAACAGCTTCTATAACCATCAGACTGTTCAACAGATTCTATTACCACCAGACTGTTAAACAGCATCTGTAAGTCGCTCTGGATAAGAGCGTCTGCTAAATGACTTAAATGTAAAATGTAAATGTAATTAGACTGTTGAACAGCTTCTAATACCATCAGACTGTTGAACAGCTTCTATTACCATCAGATAGTTGAACAGCTTCTATTACCACCAGACTGTTAAACAGCTTCTATAACCATCAGACTGTTGAACAGCTTCTATTACCATCAGACTGTTGAACAGCTTCTATTACCACCAGACTGTTGAACAGCTTCTATTACCATCAGACTGTTGAACAGCTTCTATAACCATCAGACTGTTGAACGGCTTCTATAACCATCAGACTGTTGAACAGATTCTATTACCATCAGACTGTTGAACGGCTTCTATTACCATCAGACTGTTGAACGGCTTCTATACCCATCAGACTGTTGAACAGCTTCTATTACGATCAGACTGTTGTAACAGCTTCTATTACCAGCCCATCAGACTGTTGAACAGCTTCTATTACCAGATGACCAGACTGTTGAACAGCTTCTATTACCACCAGACTGTTAAACAGCTTCTATAACCATCAGACTGTTGAACAGCTTCTATTACCATCAGACTGTTGAACAGCTTCTATTACCAGACCACCAGACTGTTGAACAGCTTCTATTACCAGACCATCAGACTGTTAAATAGCTTCTATTACCATCAGACTGTTGAACAGCTTCTGTTACCATCCGACTGTTGAACGGCTTCTATTACCATCAGACTGTTGAACGGCTTCTATTACCAGGCCATCAGACTGTTAAACAGCTTCTATTACCAACAGACTGTAGAACAGCTTCTATTACCATCAGACTGTTGAACAGCTTCTATTACCATCATACTGTTGAACAGCTTCTATTACCATCAGACTGTTGAACAGCTTCTATTACCAGACCACCAGACTGTTGAACAGCTTCTATTACCAGACCATCAGACTGTTAAATAGCTTCTATTACCATCAGACTGTTGAACAGCTTCTGTTACCATCCGACTGTTGAACGGCTTCTATTACCATCAGACTGTTGAACGGCTTCTATTACCATCGACTGTTGAACAGCTTCTATTACCATCAGACTGTTGAACGGCTTCTATTACCATCAGACTGTTGAACAGCTTCTATTACCACCAGACTGTTAAACAGCTTCTATTACCATCAGACTGTTGAACAGCTTCTATTACCACCAGACTGTTAAACAGCTTCTATTACCAGGCCATCCGACTGTTGAACAGCTTCTGTTACCATCCGACTGTTGAACTTCTTCTATTACCATCATACTGTTGAACGGCTTCTATTACCATCAGACTGTTGAACAGCTTCTATTACCATCAGACTGTTGAACAGCTTCTATTACCATCAGATAGTTGAACAGCTTCTATTACCATCAGACTGTTGAACAGCTTCTATTACCATCAGACTGTTGAACAGCTTCTATTACCATCAGACTGTTGAACAGCTTCTATTACCATCAGACTGTTGAACAGCTTCTATTACCATCAGACTGTTGAACAGCTTCTGTTACCATCAGACTGTTGAACAGCTTCTATTACCATCAGACTGTTGAACAGCTTCTATTACCATCAGACTGTTGAACAGCTTCTATAACCATCAGACTGTTGAACGGCTTCTATAACCATCAGACTGTTGAACAGCTTCTATTACCATCAGACTGTTGAACAGCTTCTATTACCACCAGACTGTTAAACAGCATCTATTACCATCAGAATGTTGAACAGCTTCTATTACCACCAGACTGTTGAACAGCTTCTATTACCATCAGACTGTTGAACAGCTTCTATTACCATCAGACTGTTGAACAGCTTCTATTACCAGATGACCAGACTGTTGAACAGCTTCTATTACCACCAGACTGTTAAACAGCTTCTATTACCATCAGACTGTTGAACAGCTTCTGTTACCATCAGACTGTTGAACAGCTTCTATAACCATCAGACTGTTGAACGGCTTCTATAACCATCAGACTTTTGAACGGCTTCTATTACCATCAGACTGTTGAACAGCTTCTATTACCATCAGACTGTTGAACAGCTTCTATTACCAGATGACCAGACTGTTGAACAGCTTCTATTACCACCAGACTGTTAAACAGCTTCTATAACCATCAGACTGTTGAACAGCTTCTATTACCATCAGACTGTTGAACAGCTTCTATTACCACCAGACTGTTGAACAGCTTCTATTACCACCAGACTGTTAAACAGCATCTATTACCATCAGAATGTTGAACAGCTTCTATTACCACCAGACTGTTGAACAGCTTCTATTACCATCAGACTGTTGAACAGCTTCTATTACCAGATGACCAGACTGTTGAACAGCTTCTATTACCACCAGACTGTTAAACAGCTTCTATAACCATCAGACTGTTGAACAGCTTCTATTACCATCAGACTGTTGAACAGCTTCTATTACCACCAGACTGTTGAACAGCTTCTATTACCATCAGACTGTTGAACAGCTTCTATAACCATCAGACTGTTGAACAGCTTCTATTACCATCAGACTGTTGAACAGCTTCTATTACCATCAGACTGTTGAACAGCTTCTATTACCATCAGACTGTTGAACAGCTTCTATTACCATCAGACTGTTGAATAGCTTCTATTACCATCAGACTGTTGAACAGCTTCTATTACCATCAGACTGTTGAACAGCTTCTATTACCATCAGACTGTTGAACAGCTTCTATAACCATCAGACTGTTCAACAGATTCTATTACCACCAGACTGTTAAACAGCATCTATTACCATTAGACTGTTGAACAGCTTCTAATACCATCAGACTGTTGAACAGCTTCTATTACCATCAGATAGTTGAACAGTTTCTATTAGCATCAGACTGTTGAACAGCTTCTATTACCATCAGACTGTTGAACAGCTTCTATAACCATCAGACTGTTGAACAGCTTCTATTACCATCAGACTGTTGAACAGCTTCTATTACCATCAGACTGTTGAACAGCTTCTATTACCATCAGATAGTTGAACAGTTTCTATTACCATCAGACTGTTGAACAGCTTCTATTACCATCAGACTGTTGAACAGCTTCTATTACCATCAGATAGTTGAACAGCTTCTATTACCATCAGACTGTTGAACAGCTTCTATTACCATCAGACTGTTGAACAGCTTCTATTACCATCAGACTGTTGAACAGCTTCTATTACCATCAGACTGTTGAACAGCTTCTATTACCATCAGACTGTTGAACAGCTTCTGTTACCATCAGACTGTTGAACAGCTTCTATTACCATCAGACTGTTGAACAGCTTCTATTACCATCAGACTGTTGAACAGCTTCTATAACCATCAGACTGTTGAACGGCTTCTATAACCATCAGACTGTTGAACAGCTTCTATTACCATCAGACTGTTGAACAGCTTCTATTACCACCAGACTGTTAAACAGCATCTATTACCATCAGAATGTTGAACAGCTTCTATTACCACCAGACTGTTGAACAGCTTCTATTACCATCAGACTGTTGAACAGCTTCTATTACCAGATGACCAGACTGTTGAACAGCTTCTATTACCACCAGACTGTTAAACAGCTTCTATTACCATCAGACTGTTGAACAGCTTCTGTTACCATCAGACTGTTGAACAGCTTCTATTACCATCAGACTGTTGAACAGCTTCTATAACCATCAGACTGTTGAACGGCTTCTATAACCATCAGACTGTTGAACAGCTTCTATTACCATCAGACTGTTGAACAGCTTCTATTACCACCAGACTGTTAAACAGCATCTATTACCATCAGAATGTTGAACAGCTTCTATTACCACCAGACTGTTGAACAGCTTCTATTACCATCAGACTGTTGAACAGCTTCTATTACCAGATGACCAGACTGTTGAACAGCTTCTATTACCACCAGACTGTTAAACAGCTTCTATAACCATCAGACTGTTGAACAGCTTCTATTACCATCAGACTGTTGAACAGCTTCTATTACCACCAGACTGTTGAACAGCTTCTATTACCATCAGACTGTTGAACAGCTTCTATAACCATCAGACTGTTGAACAGCTTCTATTACCATCAGACTGTTGAACAGCTTCTATTACCATCAGACTGTTGAACAGCTTCTATTACCATCAGACTGTTGAACAGCTTCTATTACCATCAGACTGTTGAACAGCTTCTGTTACCATCAGACTGTTGAACAGCTTCTATTACCATCAGACTGTTGAACAGCTTCTATTACCATCAGACTGTTGAACAGCTTCTATAACCATCAGACTGTTGAACGGCTTCTATAACCATCAGACTGTTGAACAGCTTCTATTACCATCAGACTGTTGAACAGCTTCTATTACCACCAGACTGTTAAACAGCATCTATTACCATCAGAATGTTGAACAGCTTCTATTACCACCAGACTGTTGAACAGCTTCTATTACCATCAGACTGTTGAACAGCTTCTATTACCAGATGACCAGACTGTTGAACAGCTTCTATTACCACCAGACTGTTAAACAGCTTCTATTACCATCAGACTGTTGAACAGCTTCTGTTACCATCAGACTGTTGAACAGCTTCTATTACCATCAGACTGTTGAACAGCTTCTATAACCATCAGACTGTTGAACGGCTTCTATAACCATCAGACTGTTGAACAGCTTCTATTACCATCAGACTGTTGAACAGCTTCTATTACCACCAGACTGTTAAACAGCATCTATTACCATCAGAATGTTGAACAGCTTCTATTACCACCAGACTGTTGAACAGCTTCTATTACCATCAGACTGTTGAACAGCTTCTATTACCAGATGACCAGACTGTTGAACAGCTTCTATTACCACCAGACTGTTAAACAGCTTCTATAACCATCAGACTGTTGAACAGCTTCTATTACCATCAGACTGTTGAACAGCTTCTATTACCACCAGACTGTTGAACAGCTTCTATTACCATCAGACTGTTGAACAGCTTCTATAACCATCAGACTGTTGAACAGCTTCTATTACCATCAGACTGTTGAACAGCTTCTATTACCATCAGACTGTTGAACAGCTTCTATTACCATCAGACTGTTGAACAGCTTCTATTACCATCAGACTGTTGAACAGCTTCTATTACCATCAGACTGTTGAATAGCTTCTATTACCATCAGACTGTTGAACAGCTTCTATTACCATCAGACTGTTGAACAGCTTCTATTACCATCAGACTGTTGAACAGCTTCTATAACCATCAGACTGTTCAACAGATTCTATTACCACCAGACTGTTAAACAGCATCTATTACCATTAGACTGTTGAACAGCTTCTAATACCATCAGACTGTTGAACAGCTTCTATTACCATCAGATAGTTGAACAGTTTCTATTAGCATCAGACTGTTGAACAGCTTCTATTACCATCAGACTGTTGAACAGCTTCTATTACCATCAGACTGTTGAACAGCTTCTATTACCATCAGACTGTTGAACAGCTTCTATTACCATCAGACTGTTGAACAGCTTCTATTACCATCAGACTGTTGAACAGCTTCTATTACCATCAGACTGTTGAACAGCTTCTATTACCATCAGACTGTTGAACAGCTTCTATTACCAGACCATCAGTCTGTTGAACAGCTTCTATTACCATCAGACTGTTCAACAGCTTCTATTACCACCAGACTGTTAAACAGCATCTATAACCATCAGACTGTTCAACAGCTTCTATTACCACCAGACTGTTAAACAGCATCTATTACCATTAGACTGTTGAACAGCTTCTAATACCATCAGACTGTTGAACAGCTTCTATTACCATCAGATAGGTGAACAGTTTCTATTAGCATCAGACTGTTCAACAGCTTCTATTACCATCAGACTGTTGAACAGCTTCTATTACCATCAGACTGTTGAACAGCTTCTATTACCATCAGACTGTTGAACAGCTTCTATTACCATCAGACTGTTGAACAGCTTCTATTACCAGACCATCAGTCTGTTGAACAGCTTCTATTACCATCAGACTGTTCAACAGCTTCTATTACC